>NC_133449.1:24945257-25245257 GCF_048565385.1 Saimiri boliviensis
TATCCTATACTCCATCCAAATCATTATCTACCTTTCATCGTCTAGCTCAACTTCTATCACCTCCATGGGTCCAAATGCTTCCAGAGGAAAATTAGAGCCACAAAGATATAGATATAATATTATATAATGTAGGTATAATGGATAATATTATAAAATACAGGTACTAGATATAATATTAGATAATAGCTATATATTATATAATATAGGTATTATATCTATATCTTTGTAATATATTACACAATATGTAACATATATTATATAATATATTATATAACATAGGTATTAAATATGTAAAATATCTTGTGTATATATATACACATTATATTATATATATTTCCCTACAGATTTTTTATGCATACTGTTTGTTGACATGGCACAATATTATTTAACTACCAAATTATTTTATGTTTTGTTCCAAAGCTAGATTATAAGTTTTTAGGATGGCCTCATTGTCTTCTAGTCTTCATACACCTTAAATTTTCAGTGCAGTAGACCCTCGAGAAGAAGGATCTACTCAATGTTCTAAGAAGACTTCCTCCCCTGAACTCCTAAGCCTGGATGCAATATTCTTTATCTGTACTGTGTGTGACTAAACAATTACAGTGTAAGGTGAAAATGAATGAGCTATAGCTTCATGCAACAATATGAAAGGATCCTAATATGGTTGGGGGTCGAGGGTGGAGAGGGAAGTCCTCTGAGACTACCCCCACCATATTAGTATCATATTTCTATTAAGTTTAGAAAACAAAAAGCAAAACTAAACAGTTTATTATATAGGATAATGACAATGCAATAATATTGTTTTAAAAACAAGGTAAGGATAAGCCAAATTCTGGATAGAGGGTCACTCAGCGGGGAAGGAAGAGACGAGGAAATGGGGTAACGGAGGGGCACGTCTATGGATGACATTGTTTTAGTTAAATAGGAGTTCTCAAATAGGATGTGGCCTCCTAAGTATTCATTTGACTATTACGCCTCCTATCTTATACATCTGTCACACACATTTGCCATACACTTTACTGTAAGCAACATACCATTAAAAATAGTGATAAAGGAAGAAAAGACAACCCTGGTGGTCAAGACTCATAACCACTCACCCTATGGGTGACGTTCTCTACCTTGTTTTATTATACTAGCTGGGTACTGGCAGTCCCTGGCCTCATACATACTGATCAAAACCAGATGGATGTCAGATACCTACAAGTGAATCCTGCCCTTTATGTGTCTTTTGATAAGCAAAAGTTCTTAATATTAATGGAAATGTGAATTTACCAACTTCTTCTTTCACGGTAATTCTAAGAAATTACTTTCTATTCCAAAATCCTGAAGAAATTCTCCTACGTTTTTCCTAGAAGATTTAAAGTTCTGTATTCATGCCTAATCCATTGGGTGTTGGCTTCTGTAATTAGTGTGAGGTAGAAGGCCAATATGCTTTGCACACAGGCATAAACAACTGTTCCAGCATACTTTACAACAGTCCCTCTTTTCTTCAACGATGGAGAAACTGCTTTTGAAGTTAAACACTTTCTGATTTCTCAACCTTCAGATCCTCCTTAGTCTCAGATTACATGCTCACTTCTTGCTATCCTATGAGACATCCCTGGACTCAGCCCTGCTACTACAGCTAAGAAATTTTTCAGATCCTTCCAGCTTAACTGAGCACTTTTAGCAATCCCAGTTTCAGCAACAGTTAGACTCAGGATGACAGGCCTTTTTGCTTGTCTAGATATAAAACCAGGCACTAGACAACAGGTGCATCTTATGCCAAGAGCCTAGACTTACACTCTGCCCAAGTCAGCAGCATCTGTGCTCCCATCCTCCTTAGTACACCAGCTGTGCTAATACCCTAGACGTGCAGCAGTGAACCACAGAACCACCAAAATCTCAGCCTAATATCTTGAGAAACTCAAATAAGTTTTTACAAGAATGAGAATTTCTATATATCTAATGATTTTTTTATCTGCACAGTTTAAATTCTTTATGATTCTACTATGACAATTTTTATTGACTCTAAACAGTAGGATATCTACAGAAAACAATAATCTCCATTCTCTGGGAAAAGAAACATGAGGCTATCCAAATTCCCAGATGATAGAAAATTAAAATTTATCAACCTCAACAGAAAGAACCCACTATTGGAAAATCTAGAGATCTGGTAAGAATCAAGTCACTACACGTAGTTTCCATAATAACTTACTGAAGAGCACATGTGTGTGCGCGTGTGTGTGTGTGTGCGCGCGCACACACACACACACACACACACACACACACACCTCTTTCTAAGGCTCATAGGAAATAAGACCCTAATAATGGATCAAATCACTTCCGAGAAGACTTCCCCATTCCCTCCAAGACAGCATCAAGCAGGGTGCTGACGCTGCTCTCTATTCCCATCCTCATCCTATGTCAGTTTCCTGATTCTTGAGAAACTTTGTGTAGAAGTCTTGGTGCCAGGGTTTCATGTCTCAGAGGTGTGCATAGGAAGCATCCTTCTCCTTCAGCAGAGCCCTGCACTGACTGTGAAGTGTCAGGAGAATGTACTCACAGGAAAGGCAAAGTGTTATTCCCGACAAGTGTCTCTAAAGTCAGACAAATTAGCAAGATAAGAAGAGGGACTGCAGCACAGTGGTCTTCTTAGAGCAATCACAGAAGTATAAACACTGCCCGGCTGGTCTCGAAGCTGGGAGGCTGGTATTTACCAAGTTCTGTGATAATAGCTGACATTCCTAGAGTGATTTCTAATGGAACCCAGACATCTGAAGCAGAAACAGCATGGGGAAACTCTTCAGCGGTTTGCTCTCACCAGGACTGTTTATACTGAACAGATTCTGCCTTTGGTTTCCTAAGGTCCCACTGTAGAGATTACGTGTGGGAAGTGGTAGTGTATCCCTACTCACCTCAGCAGCCGCAGCTCTGCCAGCAGTGTGGGGTTCTGCTGCGCCTTCTCAGGGGTGGGCTGGGAGGCCTGCTCGTGTTCCAGGCGGAGACGCTGGATCTCCTGCAGGATCTCTCTAGAGAGGACGGGTGAACGGAAAGGGGCTGCACAGTGCTTCTCATCCATGCTCTCTCTTTCCCCGTTACAAGTTTTCAACTCGAGCAGTGCCTCCTCTGCCACTCTTGTTCTGATTGCTTCCAAATGGCCAAGATGTGAAATGGACACCTTCTCAATACTACTTCACCTGACATTTCCTTAACAAAGCAATCCTTTGTGGTGGAGAAAGTCATAAAAATACTCTCCTCAAGGAGCTGAAAAATCTCCATGAAAGGAAAATTACAGCCAGAATACTTTTTCTGTTTCACTCAGCGAGGAGTAAAAGGGAACTCCTTGCAACCTCCTAAAGCAGGTCCTGCGCCGACTTACCTTAATGCTTCCCTGCCCCTCCCTTCTCCTGTTCCCGATGCCCTCATAGACAGCTGTGTTGCCTCTACCCATGCCTGTTGCCTTAGGTCAGGTCTCCTTGTCCTGGCTTCCACCTTTCAGTAAATAATGGTGTGCTGTCTGCTTTCTGTGCCTTTAAGTGGCTTTTTGAAAAATAATTTTTAGACAGAGTTTTACTCCCATTGCCCAGGCTGGAGTGCAATAGCACAACCTCGGCTCACTGCAACCCTCAGCTCCCAGATTCAAGCGATCTCCTGCCTCAGCTTCCTGAGTAGCTGAGATTACAGGCGCATGCCACTAATTACAGGCCTGGCTACTTTTCTGTATTTTTAGTAGAGACGGAGTTTCACTATATTGGCCAGGTTGGTCTCGAACTCCTGACCGCAAGTGATCCGTCTGTCTTGGCTTCCTAAAGTGCTGGGATTACAGGTATGAGCCACTGCACCTGCCCCCACCCCCACTTTTTTTTAAACGAGAGACCAGACGGTCCTACATAGCATAACGGGTCAGGACAAGATGACTAAATACAGCAAAATCCTGCTGTGAAGCAGAGTGGAAAATGCAATTGTGAGAGAGGGTCACACAGATGGGTGGGAGGAGGCCCTGGGAAAAGCAGTCCCCTGAGGGCAGGTGAGCAGGGCTTTGGACTATCAGAATTAACAGCATGCAGAGAGACACAAATTAATGCCCAGGACATTCACTGGACTTGGGCTAGCCTAGGTTCACTGAGGCTAGATCTTCCTTGGGGGTCAAAAGCCACTGAGTATCCCAGGAAAATGAGAATCAGACATGCAGGTGATAATCCTGGACTTTAGAGTGGGCTCAGCCTCTGTGTTCTTACCTGTTTTTGTTTTCCAGTTCTGCGATAAGCTGTCTTTGTTGTTTGTTGGCATCAAAGTTAAAGCTCAAGTCAGTGGGAGGACGAGTCTAAAATGGGGAGAAAGATTTTGGTTTTTTTTTTGTTTTTTTTTTGTTTTTCTAATCCAAATATATCCAGAGTTCTAGATTGACTGATTTTTAAAAAACAGATTTTTGAGGTATAATTTACATATCATAAATGCACACATTTTAAGTGAACAATTCAAGGATTCTTAGTAAATTTAAACAGTTGTGCAACCAATCGCCACAGTCCAGTTTTAGAACATTTCCCATCACCACGAAACATTTCCTCATGCCAGTCTGTCACCAGTTGCCACTCCCACCCCCAACCTCAGGCAGCCCCAGGTCAGCTTTCTGTCTATAGTTTTGCCTTTTCTAGAAACTTCATATAAATGGAATCATGCAACACATAGTCTTTGGTTTCTGGCTTCCACTTAGCATGATGTTTTTGGGGTTAATTCATGTTGGTTCCATGAACTAGTAGTTCCTTTTTTTTTGAGAGAAGGTCTTGCACTGTCACCCAGGCTGGTATGCAGTATGCAGTGGCATGATCATAGCTCACTGCGGTCTTCAACTCCTGGGCTCAAGCGATCCTTTCACCTTGGCCTCCTGAGTAGATGGGACTACAGGTACAAGCCACCATGCCTGGCCTAGTAGTTCCTTCTTTTTTTGAGACGGAGTTTTACTCTTGTTACCCAGGCTGGAGTGCAATGGCGCGATCTCGGCTCACCGCAACCTCCGCCTCCTGGGTTCAGGCAATTCTCCTGCCTCAGCCTCCTGAGTAGCTGGGATTACAGGCACGCACCACCATGCACAGCTAATTTTTAGTATTTTTAGTAGAGACGGGGTTTCACCATGTTGACCAGGATGGTCTCGATCTCTTGACCTCGTGATCCACCCGCCTCAGCCTCCCAAAGTGCTGGGATTACAGGCTTGAGCCACCGCGCCCAGCCAGTTCCTTCTTGTTTATTGCTGTGTAGTATTCTGTTGTTTCCAGCTTTTGGTTATTATAAATGAAGCTGCTATGAACTTTCATTTACAAGTATTTTTCCATGTATGTTTTCATTTCTCTTGGGTAAATACCTAAGGTGTAAAATTCCTGAATTACATGATACCTATATTTAACATCTGAGGAACTCCCGAATCACTTTCTAAAGTGACTGCATCATTTTATAACTGCATTAATAACGAATGAGATTTCCAAATTTCTCTACATCCTCACCAACGCCTGTTGTTTTATTTACTTACTTTTTTTCTTTTAACCATTCTAGTGGGTATGAGGACCGTAATAGTGAGTTTTTTGAAAATTAAGATATAATTTACCTACCATAAAATCCACTTTTAAAAAGTATACAATTAAGTAGGGTTTTCTTTCTTTCTTTTTTTTTTTTTTTTTGAGACAGAGTCTTGCTCTGTTGCCCAGGCTGGAGTGTAGTAGTGTGATCTTGGTTCACTGCCACCTCTGCCTCCCGAGTTTAAGCAATTCTCCTGCCTCAGCCTCCTGAGCAGCTGTGACTACTGGTGCATGCCACCACGCTGGGCTAATTTTTTTGTGTTTTTTTTTTAGCAGAGACAGGGTTTCACCATGTTGGCCAGGCTGGTCTCAAACTCCTGACCTCAAATGATCCACCCACCTCAGCCTTCCAAAGTCCTGCGATTACAGGTGTGAGTCACCACGCTTGGACCAATTTAGTTATGAAACCATCACCACTATCTAATTCCAGAGTATTTTCACCACCCCAAGAAGAAACAGCATACCCTAAACACTCTTTCTCCATTCCCCCTTCCCTTGCCCCTGACCTCCATTATCTGTCTCTATGGATTTGCCTATTCTGGATATTTCATATAAATGAAAGCATACAATATTGACCTTTTATGTCTATCTTCTTCCACTTAGATTTTTTTTTTTTTTTTTGAGATAGAATCTTGCTTTGTCACTCAGGCTGCAGTGCAGTGGCGATATGGTTCTGGAGTGTAATAAAATCCTAGAATCTTGGTAGTCAAAGCATTATGTTCATGCCACTAAAACTCAAAAGAAATTCCCAGGTCCAATGAGCAACTTGGAGGTTGTAGCATCTAAAGCAAGAGATACCCCCCAAAAACCCTAAAGCTGAAGGCCTCTTAACTGACCTCTACTTAGTGCATGTAGCAGGCATCCTGGAACGGTCTCAGCTTCCCATGGGAAACACAGTGACTCCTGCCTCTGGCTCGTGGCTAGCAGCCCATACTGCAGTGCTCCCCATGTATTTCTGTTCCAATCAGTTGAGTTGCGTGCTTAACAAGACTCGTTGTCTGCTCCTCACTGGAACGACTGCACTTGCAGCTATGTAATCTAATTAAATATTCCCAAAATCAATGAGATATGAGGATGAAAGAGGGTTTCTAGTTCTAGGAAAACCAAGTTGAATGAGTTGGACACTCCACAGAGATGAGGTTCTAGAATTGGCACTGATTTAGCTGAAGGTGAGACAGCTGTAAAGATTTATAAAAATTATAAAGAGAAATTTTGTACTCTTGGATCATGAGAGCTATTAAGTTTTCATTTCATTGTAAAGGACTGAAAAAGGAAGCTGAACTTGCATCATGGGAGAACATTTTACGCAAAGCGGACCTACACTCAATGAATAGGCTTGGCCCTACATCCAAATATAGAGGCGGACATACAGAGCAATGTGAAGGTACTTAGGTATCATTTTATGGTTCCCTATTTTAACTTACTTAAAAATGTAGTCAGAATATTTTTAACATAGACAAAAGGAGAGAAAATAATGTATTTCCATATACTCAAACTAGGTTAAACAGTTATAAAGATTTTTGACACATTTGCTTCATCTATTCCATGTTTTGTTTCTCTTTGAAGTATTCTGATGCAAATTCTTGAAAACAATTCACCCTACAGAGGTCAGCAGACATCTCCAGAAATATTTTAAGCCAGCTTGTGATTGCTGACCAATCTCTGGTTCAGGAAACTGGACTTCCACTGGGCACCAAGTCATTCACCTACAGGCCTACCCCTCCCCTCTCTTTGCTTCAATTCAGAAGACCTTAAGGCAAACAAACAGATTCCTGGATCCTGAATGATCCCTGATTCATGTGGAAGGACATCTCTGAAGCTTCGACTCAGCGATTTACTTCCCCAAACCTATTCCTTTCATGCTTAAAATGAAGTCACGTGTGTAACAACCAGATTCTTTGAATGTTTTCTGGGAGTCCAGAGCAAGCCTAAATTTTCAGTTAACATCCTGAGGCAATCTGTATTGAACCAGGTTCACTGCAAAAATCCAGTTAGGACCATTTCCCAAAGAGCTCAGAACAACCCTAGGAATGGATTCCTGGGCCATCCTACAATCTGCCAGTGGCGGCTCAAGTAGGATTACTCACAGATATCAGAGATAATCCACTAGCTTCTAGGCCCTTGGGTTGCTTTGATTCTTTCCTTTTTCTTTTGTTCAACAACATAACAAGTATATTTTACTTAAAATGTCACATTCTGAATATTATCCTGTACCAGTGGCTTCACTGTTGTTATATAACTTGTTTGATAAAGTTATGCTGACAGCTTTACTGAGGCAGTGTCGCATGATGCTTCAACGTCCTCTGGTGCTGAACGTGGGCATTAGCGACTCGGTGTTGTGTGTTAGGGCAGTGGAGAATCGGGGTGTATCTTAGTAAATTTCTCCACGGAGGTCTCATGTCATTAGGTAGAATTTGCTCTTTCAAGAAGTTTCTTGATCACCTCTGAAGTAATAAACAAAAAAACTTAACAGGGTCTTAACAAAAACTTACAAACTGAAAAGTTGCGAACCTCTAACAAATTCAAAGCCAGGGCTGTTTTCAATCAGGGAAACCTGAATCCTAAGGAAAAACCAGAAACACTTTTTTCAAAGACACTCAGGCATCATAGGCATTCCTAAGTTGTGAAATGAAAATACGGTTTCCTAGAAAGTTAGGATAGAGCTGGTATGGAATCTGCATTCTGGCTAAGAAGATGATGATATGCACCTTTTCAACTTTTCCCTAAACTGATTACTTTTTTTCCTCTAAATTTTTCCGGACTAAACAGGTTTCAGAAATCAAGAGAACTTCAGGGTTCAGATTTTCGAACTTTTAATAAGTCCAGAGATTTGGCTTGTCTTTGGCAAGCTGGCCTAAAGTCTCAACAACATCTAGTCTTTTCTAGTTCAAGGTGAGCTAATGAGGGCCCTACTAAAGAGCAAAACGTGGCCTGAAAGAGTAAAAGTACAGGTCCTTTGCCAAAAAGACAGATTGCAGAGAGCAATCTGATAGATTAACAGAGAAAGTAAAATTATTCCCTTGTGCCCTCTATCTAAAACTAACGGTTTTCAACTAAGAGTCACATCTAGCATGCCAGGTGACTCTGGCTTATCCCTAGTCCGGAAACGTTTCTCTCGGTCAGTGGTTATCAAATTTGGCCACACACTCCAATTACCTAGAGGGATTTTTAAACCCTCAGTGCTCAGAGTGTATCATCCAGGAACAACTAAATCGGTTTCTGGAAGTGGACTTAGGCAGCAGCAGTTTGAAAAACTTCCTTCTCGGGTGATTTCAGTGTGCATCCAAGGTCGATGCACTGCTCTAAGCATCAGAGTTCTTGTTAAAACTGGCAGAACTGGGACACTGTAGAACAACTCCTGCACATTTCGGTTGCTTTCAGGAAAAAAACAATTTACTTAGCACCAAATGCCAAAAACATTGGTTGTGTGTAAGTCAAAAACACTGGTGGTATATATCTGACTGTGAGTATGGAAAGTGATCCCAGAAGAGAATCCAAAGGGTACCACATTCACAAATAAAGTCACATAACCCTGTATTTGAATCTCAAGTCTAGCTGGAGAACCTTGGGAAAGACAATTTAACCTTTTTCTGCCTTGGTTTCCTTTTTTGTAAAATCACATTAGGAATCATCTATCCTCCAGAGTTGCTCTTAAAACCAGAGGTAATATTTCTAAAATGTCCAGCATAGGGTTATGAATACAGATGGCTCTCAAAATAGTAGCTGTTATTTCTCATTCTGTTATTAGGTCAAAGCAGTTAGGCAGGGTAACATCTGGAGGAAAAAGACTTTTCAGTGCCACAGATGTATAAGCTGAATGAGTTTAGGAGACAAAGGTGAGGGATCATCTAAAAATGAAACAATAATCAAAGACCTAACAAGGAATGCAACTGTTAGGTTGGGTGGATGGATGCATTAAGGCCAAAGCAACGAAAGGCAAAAAAGTTAGGGATCAGAGGACCATATTATAAAAGTTAAAGCTCTGCATTTGAGAATGAAGGTTCCAGAGTAGGATCAATTTACTATTATATGAGAATAAGGTCCCTTTATTCTTAAGACAAGGTGCCTCTAACTTCCTGTCACATGAGCATTATCTCAGGTTCAGGTGGACTCACAGAGCTCCATCATCTTAATGAGATGAGACACATCTGAAAACTACAGGATAATAATTAAGACCCCTTTGAGTCAAACTTGGCAAATGTTATAAAGCCAAGGAATGTCAACTCCGAAAGCAAACGGTAATCTAGTAGTATGCATTTCTGGAGCCTCCTAAAAAAAGAGACTGGAGATTCCTGTCTATAGGAATGTGGCAGGATGAGTCCCAAAGGGATATGCCTGGTATCAAATAGGCTTTTTTTTTTTTAAATTCCAGGCATCCAACAGTTTGCCCAACATCCAAACTGCCTTAGACTACCCAGAGGGATGTGAATTGTTACCCTCTCTCTCAAAAACCCAATCTGCTGTGGAAGGCAGTGATTCCCAAATTTACTGTAAATCAGAACACTGGGAGTTTTCTTTTGTTCCATAAAGATGGATGGGCCCTAAATCCAGAGATTCTGATTCAGTAGGTCAGAGGCAAAGCCAAGCATCTATTTATTTTTAAAATACTTCATACATTATTATAATATGTAGGGAGGTTTGGAGCCATTAAGTGTGTGTATAACACCGTAGGAAACTGTCAAACTCGAATTATAATAAGCCATGAGGATATTTTGGAATGCTGCATGCCTGGAGCAGCTGACAAGGTGACCAGGCTATGCAGCCTGGGATGTGAAAGAAACATTGACGTGTGAGGCAGGATGACAACGGGTGATAGTTTCCCCTTTCTTCCAAGTTTTCCATAATGAGTTTTAAATTTTTTTATAAAGAAAAAAAAAAAAAAACCCTTAGAGGTAAACAAAACATCTGATTACATCTTGGTGATGTTTGTAATGACACTTTAAGAATTTGCTATTACGACTATGATTTACTACACATTATAGTTTTGTTTTTAAAAAAGAAATTTTGGGCTGGACATGGTGGTTCGCACCTGCAATCCCAGCACTTTGGGAGGCTGAGGCGGGTGGATCACCTGAGGTCAGGAGTTCAACACCAGCCTGGTCAACATGGTGAAACCCAGTCTCTATTAAAAATACAAAAAGTAGCCAGGTGTGGTGGTGGGTGCCTGTAGTCCCAGCTACTCGGGAGGCCGAGGCAGGAGAATTGCTTGAACCTGGGAGGCAGTGGTTGCAGTGAGCCGAGGTCATGCCACTGCATTCCAGCCTGGGTGACAGACCAAGATTCTATCTCAGAAAAAGGAAAAAAAAGAAAGAAATGTAGGTAGGCACATCGGGAAAACAAATTCTCTCTCCTGGCTCATATAAGCAACATGAAAAGTCTTTCTTTGAAGGTCAGCCTACAGATGTTTCTGCAGCCCACTCCCCAGCCAGGGAGACGTTATGGCACGCACGCTGAAGCACACTACAGGGTCCACTGCTGGCTACTCGAGTTATTTAACAATGTGGAAGAAGGTCTTTGAAAAAAATCAACACAAAGCCTATCTGGCAGGCTATAAATAAATTCTTTTGAGCACTACACCCACTTTATGCAAAGCACTTGTATCAGTGTAAGATTAGAGGATTAGGAGTTTCTGTATAACAAAACTCTAGTCGAGAAGAATCCTTCCTGAGTGGCCAATGGTTGTAAGATAACTACACTCTGCAAAATAAACTGAAGATGAAAGGACCCAACCATATCAGTATTCATTCTAACAAAGATCATTTTCATAAGAATTAAAGAATTGGCATCTGAAACTATCAGGTGTAAAGAGACCTATCTTGTTTGCGTAAGGGAGTGATAAAATCTTTTCAAGGTCAAATGGCTTTGGAGCTTTTATTTACAACATTTTAAAAGTCCTATGTAAAGTCAATAAGACTATGTAATGGCATAAAATATACTTAAGTTTTACAATCCAACCACAGCATGGCCCATCTCAACAACTTTATACATTTTAATTTCTAAAATAGCTGGAGCAGTTGTGACTGATCGAGGGCGTGTCTAAGGTTTAACTGATCACATAGCACTTTTCTGTTTCTTTCTCAGACTTTTTCTTCTCTTCTGTTCCATTTTACTAACTAACCTTCAGAGGTGTAATGGAGTCAGATACTTGAGCTGACATTAGATTTTCAAGGAAAGGATTTGAAATCTAAACAAATCCAAAAGGATAAATTACTTTTTGGGGGAGAAACAACGCAAGAATTCCTATTTGCTGCTTTCATAACTCTAGTTCCCTATGAAGAAGTAAACATAAATGGGTACACATTTCTTTTCTTTTCTTTTCTTTTTGAAACAGAGTGTTGCTCTGTCTCTCAGGCTGGAGTGCAGTGACGCAATCCCAACTCACTGCCACCTCCGCCGCCCAGGTCAAGCAATTCTCCGGCCTCAGCCTCTCCAGTAGCCGGGATTATAGGCACCCACCACCACGCTGGACTAATTTTTGTATTTTTAGTAGAGACAGGGTTTCACCATCTTGGCCAGGCTGGTCTTGGAACTCCTGAACTTGTGATCTACCCGCCTCGGCATCCCAAAGTGTTGGGATTACAGGCGTGAGCCACCACGCCTGGCCCGGTAAACATTTCTAAAATGGATCTACTGGTTTGTTAAACATGGTCCTGCATGAGCTGGCCTGCCTGACTTCATTCCAGCATTGTTCTCTGCACTCTAGCCACAATGCCAACTTTCAGGCCTTGCAACCTCCAGCCTCAGGGCCTTTACATATGCTGAAAACCCTGCCGGGCATACACTTCATTCTCTTTACCTGATTAATGCTTGTACACTCTTGTTGTTTTGGCTTCAGCTCATTCCTCCTTCCATCTCACTCTTTGCATCTAGTTTTAATTCCTTAACTCCCAAATTGTAACCTCCAGTAGTTAAATCTTAGTAGTTAGGAGACAGGACAGTATCCCTGTCCCAGCTTGGCCACTTACACGCCATGTAACCCTCGGGAGTTTTTTTTTTAAATCTCTCTGAGGTTTAGTTTCCTCAACAAGAATGTTTTGAATAATAAACTAGCTAATATTTGCAAAACACTTAGAATAATGACTGGCACAAAGTAAATACTCAATAAATACTAGTTATTAGTAGTATTCTTTTAGGATGAAACTTACTGTCACCTTTCTCTGTCTCTGTGAGAAAGGGTCTTTATTTCTCCTTTTGACAGTTTACCTAGTTTCTTTTGGTATACTATTCAACCGTCTTTTTTCATAAAGAAAATTCTTAAAGCTTTTTCACATACACTGGTAACATTGAATGTAATCAGCTGTTTTATTTATTTTTGAGACAGGGTCTTGCTGTGTTGCCCAGCCTAGAGTGTAGTGGTGTGATCACAGCTCACTGCAGCCTTGAACTTCTGGATTCAATCAATCCTCCCACGTCAGCCTCCCAAGTAGCTGTGACTACAGGCACATGCCACTTCTCCCCTCCCCTCCCCCACCCCTTTCTTTCTTCCTTTTTTAGTTTTTAGTAGAGATGAGATCTCACTATGTTGCTCGGGATGGTCTTGAACTCCTGGGCTCACGCAATCCTTCCACTTTGGCCTCTCAAAGTGTTGGGATTTCAGGTGTGAGCCACTGTACTTGGCCTTGTTTTTAAAAGGATATTTTTTCCTTTATAAAGAAACTGTTATATTGTTTCTGGGGAGAAATCTAGTAGTGAATCCTTTGTCGATAATGTAACCTCTCATGTGGTTGCTTTCTGAGGGTTCTACCTTTGTATTCTATAGTTTCACTATGATACGCCTAGTTGTAGAATTATTTTCATTTATCTATTTGGGGACTCATTGTGATACAGTCATCTGAGAATGCTTGAGTACATTTTGGCAATTTAGTCATTAGTCCTGCAAATTTTTTTTCCCCTAATTCTATTTTCTTTTTGAGAATTTCAGTTAGATGACTGTGGTTCTCTATCTCCCACGTCTAAAAACTTTCAGATTTTTCATCTTCCTGTGTTGTACTTTGGAAAATTTCCTTACATATATTTTCTAGTTCACTAACTCTCTAGTGATGTGTCTAATCTGACATTTAACCCATCCACCAAATTTTAAATTCCAATAACTTTCGTTTTGAAAATCCGTCATTTCCGTGTGGTTTGTTTTCAACTTTGTTCTTTTAAGATAGTATGTTGTGATGTTTTTAATTCCTTCTTTTAGGTCTTTAGAAAATCTTAAACATAGCTATGTTACAGCCAATAACTCTAATATCTAAAGCCACTTAGGGTCTCTTTTTACAATGTCAGCATAGGGGTTCAAGTTTAACTGGACTCTTTTGGTAGGAGAGCTGTTAGGCCTCAATTGAGAATGTAAGCAGAAATTTATGCTTTGCTTCTACCAGGTGCCTTGGGGTTAGTTTTGATGTTAAAATTTCACCTTGGTGTTTCTCAAACTATGAAGTAATGCAAATGCACCTAACACAAGTATAGACAGGCTGAAGGTTTTGAATTTCCGGGGAAGACGACAGCTTCCACTGCAACAGAAGGAGACCTATAAGCTTTCTTTTTCCGTGTGCTGGCAGGCAGCCAGTTACTTTTTTTTTTTTTTTTTTTTTTTTGAGACAGAGTCTTGCTCTGTTGCCCAGGCTGGAGTACAGTGGTATGATCTCAGCTCTCTGCAACCTCCGCCTACCAGGTTCAAGTGATTCTCCTACCTCAGCCTCCTAAGTAGCTGGGATCACAGGCATTTGCCACCATGCCCGGCTAATTTTGTGTGTGTGTTTTTAGTAGAGATGGGGTTTCACCATATTGGCCAGGCTGGTCTTGAACTCCTGACTTCAGGTGATCCACCTGCCTTGGCCTCCCAAAGTGCTATGATTATAGACATGAGCCACCATGCCTGGCCTAATTATTTTTTTATACAACACATTCACAAGGGTATAATGCTTCAAGGGGCCTACCTTAATGTGAGAGTCTCATTTCCAACTCTTCACTTTACACATAACCAAGGTTTTCCCACTCTGACAATTGACATCCAAGCACAGGGCAGGGGTGGCAATAGCAGTGGCAGCAACAGTAGCTCTTGGGCTGCTGTGGTTTTGAGTTACTATTCAATTCCCAGGAAACTGAATTCTCTTCTACTTATTTTCAGATCCCAACTCAAGTAACACTTTCTCACAGAAACTATCCCTTACTCTCCAGAATAGATCAGGCACCTGCTCTGTACTTCCACAGCTTCCTACATTTTTCTTCCATTGTACATAATGATTTGTAGTTATGTTTAGTAGTGTGATTATTTGTTTAATGTTTGTCTCTGTCACTACACTGTTAGTTCCATGAGGGCAGGAATCATTTGTCCACCACAGTATCCAGCATGGCACAGTACAGGAACAAAAGAAATATTTGCTGAATGAATGTGTGTGTGTGGCTGGTTGGGAGGATGAATATTAATGTGAACATAACTCCTCAAAGAAAGTAAAGAACTGAAAAAGGAGAAGAAAAAGAGAAAATATTTTATTATGAATATTTCAAGATCACAGGAAACACACTGTAAATCTCTGGGGAGCCACTTCCTATTTCAATCAAACTCTTACATATTCAACATTCTTGGTTCCTTTTGGTTTTAATTGAGATATACTGCTCAGATCTTAAGAGTTCCATTTAATTTATTTGACAAATGTACACTCCTGTAACCCACACCCCTAATGAAACGTGGAATATTTCTATCAATCCAGAAAGTTTCCTCATCTCCCTTCAATATTTTCATTTCTAGAAACAACCCCTTATCTGATTATGATTAGGATGATTAACTTACGGTAATGGGTATGTTAGTTTGCCTATTCTAGAATTTCATACAAATGGAAAAAAACAGTATAAACTTCTTTCTATCTGGCTTCTTTTACTACTCATAATATTTTTGATATTCACCCTTGTGTGTATCCATGTTATTCCTTTTTGTGTTGAGACAATTCTATTGTATGAATGTAACACATTTTGTTTATCTATTCTGTTAACAAATATGTGGGCTATTCCAGCTATTATGAATTGAACTGCTATGAACATTCTTGTACAAAGCTTTTTGAGGACATGTTTTCATTTCTCTTGGATAAATATCTAAGAGTAGAATTGCTGGGTCATAGTATAAATGTTTGCTTCTTTAAGAAACTGCCAAATGGTTTTCCAAAGTTGCTGTACCATTTTATAGGCCCGCCAACAACACTGTGAGGTTTCCGGTTGCTCCACATCCTCTCCAACATGTGATGCCATCCAACTTTTTCATTTTAGCCACTCTGGTGGGTATATAGTGGTATATAGTATGCATATCAGCATTTTCCTGATGATTCATGATATCAAGCATATTTTCATGTGCTTATTGGCCATTGGTGTATCTTCTCTATGGAATATCTGTTCAAGTCTTTCGCTCATTAAAAAAAAAAGGGTTGTCTTTTTATTGTTGAGGTGCAGGAATTCTTTATAAGTTCTGTCCTTTGTCAGACGTGTTTTGCAAATATTTTCTTTCAGATTGTGGTTTGTCTTTTTTTTTTTTTTTTTTTAAAGAGAGTCTTGCTCTGTCGCCAGGTGCCAGGCTGGAGTGAAGTGGCACAATCTTGGCTCACTGCAACCTCTGCCTCCTGGGTTCAAGCAATTCTCCTGCCTCACCCTCCCAAGTGGCTGGGATTACAGGCACATGCCACTACGCCCAGCTAATTTTTGTATTTTTTTAGTAGAGACGGGGTTTCACGATCTGCCCGCCTCAGCCTCCCAAAGTGCTGGGATTACAGGCCTGAGCCACTGTGTCTGGCCAATTTGTATATTTTTTAATAGTATCTTCTAATGAGCAAAAGATTTTACATTTGATAGGGTCCAATTTATCAATTTTTAAAATTGTTTGTGATCCCTATAAACTAATAAATTTTCATTCTTCTTCATTAGAGAATGAAGTTATTCTCCTATACTTTCTTTCAGTAGCTTTATGGTTTTGGCTTTTAAGTTTATGATACATTTCAAATTGATTTCTTTGTATGGTGTGAGGCAGGGGTTGAGATTCTTTTTTTTCCCCTACATAGATATCCAGTTGTTCCAACAGCATTTGTTAAAATAGAGTTTCCTTTTCTGACTGATTTGCTTCTTACCTTTGTTAAAAGTCATTTGACCTTACACATGAGTGTCTTTATGGAAACTCTATTCTGTTCCTTTATTTGTTCATCCTTCTGCCAATATCTTACTTTCTTGATTACTATAGCTTTATAGTAAGTCTTGATGTCAAGTAGGATTAAGTCTGCCAACTTTGATGTTCTTTTTTAAGACTGCTATGGTTATTCTAGGTCCTTTGGTTCTCCAAATATATTTTAAAAACAGTTTGCTAATTTCTATAAAAAAGGCTGTTAAGACTTGAATTGATACTAAATATATAGATTAATTTAGGAAAATCTACCATCCTAACAATATTAGACTTTTTAATCTCTAAATACGGCACATGTCTTCATTTATTTAGGTTTTCTTTAACTTCTCTTAGCAATGTTTTACAGTTTTCAGGTTGAATATCTTTCATTAAATTTATCCATAAGTACTTGATATTTTTAATCCTATAGTAAATAGTTTTTTGTTTGTTTGTTTGTTTGAGATGGAGTCTTACTCTGTCGCCAGGCTGGAGTGCGATGGCATGATGTTGGCTCACTGCAGCCTTGACCTCCTCGGGCTCAACCGATCTTCCCATCTCAGCCTTCCCAGCAGCTGGGACTACAGGTGCACACCACCACGCCCAGCTAATTTTTGTATTTTTTGTAGAGACAGAGTTTCGCCATGTTGCCAAAGGGTGGCCTCAGACTCCTGAACTCAAGTGGTCTGCCCACTTCAGCTCCCAAGCTGCTGGGATATACACTTTATATCTTACAGCAACACTATAAAATTTACTTATCTGTTCTCCTAGTGTTTTTTAAGATTTCGTAGGACTTCATATGTACAATCATGTCATCTGCAAATAAAGACTGCTTTACTTTTGCCTTTCTAATATTTATGCCCCTTTCTTGTCATGTTGCATTAATTAGGTCCTCTAGTATAATTTAGAATAGAGGTAGCAAAAGTGGTTATCTCTGAACTGTTCCCAGTATTAGGGGGAGATGTTTCAAAATTTAAACTGTAAGTGTGATCTTAACTGTAGGTTTTGTAGGTAGTCTTTATCAGGGTAAGGAACTTTCCTTCTACTCTTAGCATATGGAAAAGTTTTATAAGTGAGTGCTGTATTTTGTCAAATGCTTTTTTCTACATCTACTGAATGATCTTATAATTTGTATCTTTTAACTGCTAATGTGATGAATTACATTGATTTTTATGTATTAAATACATTTGCATTTCTAGGATAAATCTCACTTGATCATGGAGTGTCATCCTTTTTACATATTGCTAGATTCAATTTGCTAATATTTTATTAAGGATTTTTACATCTAGTTCATGAGAGAATTTGGCCAGCAATTTTCTTTGCCTGTAATGCCCTTGTATTGTTTTGTATCAGGTTATAGTGGCCTCATACAATGACTTACAAAGTGTTCCTTCTTGCTCTATTTTCTGAAAGAGTTTGCATCAAATTGACATTATTTCTTCCTTAAGTATATGATAGTATTGAACAGTTAAACCATCTGAGATTGGTTTTTGTTTGTTTGTTTATTTGTTTGAGACTAAGTCTCACTTTGTCAACCAGGCTGGAGTACAGTGGCGCAATTTCAGCTTGCTGCAACCTTCGCTTCCTGAGTTCAAGTGATTCTCATGCCTCAGCCACCCAAGTAGCTGGGATTATATGTGGGCGCCACCATGCCTGGCTAATTTTTGTATTTTTAGTACAGACAGGGTTTCACCATGTTGGCCAGGCTGACCCTGAACTCCTGACCTCAAATGATCTGCCCGTCTTGGCCTCCCAAAGTGCTGAGATTACAGGTGTGAACCACTGCACCTGGCCAAGCTTGGGGTTTTCTTTGTGGGAAGTTAATCATGAACTCAACTTTTTAAACCGATATAGGAATATTTGATTTTTTAATTTGTTCCTATGTCAGTTTTATTAATTTGCGCTTTTCAAGGAACTTACCTATTTTATCTGGGTTGTCAAACTTACTGGGAAAAAGTTGTTGATTATATTCCCTTATCATTCTTTTAATGTCTACGGCAGGCGTCCCCAAACCTTTTACACAGGGGGCCAGTTCACTGTCCCTCAGACAGTTGGAGGGCCGCCACATACTGTGCTCCTCTCACTGACCACCAATGAAAGAGGTGTCCCTTCCTGAAGTGCGGCGGGGGGCCAGATAAATGGCCTCAGGGGGCCGCATGTGGCCCGCGGGCCGTAGTTTGGGGATGCCTGGTCTACGGGATCTATAGCAATATCTCTTTTTTCATTCCTGATATTAGTAATTAATGTTTTTTCTTTTTTACTCGATGAGTATTGCTGGGTTTATTAATTTTATCGATCTCTTAAAGAATAAAATTCTGGCTCTTTGATTTTCTTGATTCATTGTTTAAATAGAGAACATTTAGATGAAATTAAAGTCCCTTTCAGGCTCTACCCTAAAGGCACTCCCCCTTCCTTTTGTCCCAGAGGTACCTGTTCTCCTAAATTTCATCTTTACTATTTCTTTCCCATTCGTATATTAAAGTAATGATAATTTCTGCTACTCTCCTGGGATCCTCCATTAACTTACCACATTTCCTGCTTCTGCAGCCAGCCGGGCAGCATAGCGAGCTATAAGCCGGTGTTCCTCATCCAGTCGGCTAGGACTTTCCAGAACACTGCCAAGGAAATAAAAATGCAGCAGATGTCTATTAAACATCCCTTATTCTTGTTCCATTCTTAGAAAGAACAGAGGGAAGAAAAGCTCATAAAAGAATGGTAACGAAAGAACTAGAGGCCTGGGTCATAGGTACTAAAGGTCTGAGAAAAAGGGGGATTTAGAGAAATGATGATGACACATTTGTCATTGCTCATTAGCAGCACATCCCCTCTGCTCCCCTACCATCAAAGGGCCACTTCATTTTGAATGCAAAGGCTAGGAAAAGACAGGGCACCCACAGAGTCTGAGACACGGATTTCTAACCAAATGTTTTGAAAAACTCATGACTTTTTGGACCTAGATCTCAAATTCAAAAAGACCAAGAGAAAACTAAAGCATCATGAAAAAGAGAGGGCTGAGAAAAAAACATACTTAACACTGGCTAAGCAAAAGTTTGGCCTTGCCAGGGCAGGCCAAACACCTTGTAAAGTTGGAAAAGATCCCATGGCATCAAACATTCCCCTTTCGTGCCCCTTTCTCTTCCTTTACATTCTACATCTATAGCCCCAACTTGGAATTAATTCGTTTAATGCGCTACTCTTTAACAACAGTACCAACACTCCAAAAATGTAAGGGCCCATTCAGACAGGCTATCAGATAGTGTGGTATCTGAATGAAGGAAGGGTTCTTTAGCAATAGGCTGGCTCTGCATATGGGATACTGACATGGAACTTCTGACTGATTCTGAAATACATGGCTTCATTCATTTAGTATACCAAATGCTATTTATCCTTATCAAGACAGTCCTAGATTAATAGGAACTGTGGCTATATAATTCTGTGTTTAAGACTGTCAGATGCTGTAAGGCGACAGTGATGATGTTGACTGAATGACCAGAGATGACTGTTGTGGCTTATCTGTACTTTGGCCCTATGTTCTGGGGTTTCTAAAAACCCTTTATCAGAATTTAGCAGTATGAGAAGTAATATACAAAAATTTAAAGATATGAGTTCACTATTCATTATAGCTTGTTATAATTACTGAGAGGAATCAGGGAAGGGTGTGGCTAAATCAATAACGATCTGTCTGATCTTTTCATGTGTAGAATTGACTACATTGTTTCTAGTTTTTCTTTTTAATCTTTCTATTTCTTTGGCTAAGTCTTTAGCTTAACTTATTCTTCTAGGATTTTCTTTTAAGTGCTTCATGTATTCTGCCTATGATGTCTGTCAACACTTTATAATTTTAGGCATGCAAATGTCCATCTCCAGGATATATAATCATCCTCTCAGAAATGATCTTGTAATAAGAACAGACTACTATCAGTTGCCTTTAATATTTTAGGATCAAGGCCCCAAGGTGAGAGATAAACTATAATATTTGTGCTTTAAAGGTATCTGTCTGAAATAAGAAAACTATCTTTTAAATAAAAAATAATAAAAATGAATGCTTAACAATACGAGTGGATACTATTATGGAGGGACTGGTAGCCTAAGAAGCGGGACCTGTGGCTGACCTCTGTTGTCTTGCAAGGGGTACAACAGGTTCTTCTGTGCAAAAAAGCTCCTTTTTCTTTATCACATTCCATCTCCGTAGGAAGGTTGATCCTATTTGTCATTTATACATGAGTGTGGATGACAGGGCTGCTTTAACTGGCCACGTTTTCTAGTCAGAAACTAGAGGCTTGTGTTGATGAGAGGTTTTAAGGTCAATGGAAATTATTTGAGGGCAGTTAGAAAGGATCCTTATTCTTCTGATTGAATTGACTTTCATTTTCAGAATTAGTGAGCCAGGAAGGTTCTGACTTCTTGGAAGAGGTGTGGAGCTCAGTTCCTTAGATTATAAATCAGGAAGTCATGCAGTACTCACCCATACATGTTCTCCTGGGGCTACTGGCCACTGATTTTTGCTCAGGGAGCCAAGGTGAGACTTGAGGGCCTCAGCTAAACTTACCATAAATCTTACTGGGCTAAATTACTAGGTAACAGTCTCTGTCAAACATTCTGCTGCTATATTTACCATGGAAATTTCTGCTTACTCTGGACAACTGCCTTTACTGATAATAAATAATTTGTCTTGCCTAGGATGAAACAACTCGATTCCTAGAGATCAAGAGGCTGGGACAGTGTGCAGAGAAATCATCTGTTGGATGAGGAGACACTCTGTGATGCCGTGCACACAATGATCAGGCCCTTCCTTCCCTCCTAGCGGGTAAGCCTATTAAACATACTTAGAAGGTGAGAAAACCCTGCTTCTCCAAGTTTTAGAGATATGTACATACCCCAGAATAATTATGCTATTTAGTCATAGTAGGAAAACTATGGGAAATGATATAAAGTATAATATTAAAACAGTCTTTTTCATATGTATATTTCCCAACTATTAACTTATTAGGGGGAGTAGCAGCAAGGTCAGATGACCTTCCCAAGAAGCCATGGCATGCTGTAAGCCAAACTAAGATCCATGTAAAGCTTCAGCCCCTGTTATGTATATAGGTTATAAATTATGCTTTTCTCTTTAAGAACAAGAATCTCAAAGCATGGCTTTCCAAGTTGTGTGGCATCGTGACTCCTCTTTGCTGTTATGTAGGGGAAATGGTTTTAGATTGTTTAAACTTTACCTGTCATCCTACTTGAAGAATGGTGGTGGGTGTGGGTATGGAGTGGGCAGGAGACTTTGGACCTACCTGAATGTAATACTTTATTTTTTTGCATTAAATCTTTTTAAAACAGGATTAACTTTGCTATAGTTAGCAGTTATCACATGTTTTTCCATCCCAAACTACTGAAGAATCAGACACATTTTCTTATTAACAGAGAGTCACTGCCATGGTAGTTTTCAGGGTTAGGGGAACGTGGAGCTATTATAACACATGTAAGTATTATAATATGAGAGAGTCTACATAATTTGGAAAAAAGACCCTCAGGTGACAGTGATCCCATACCATTGTTGGGAATCACTGGTTTAAATAATCAACAATGACAGATTCCTGCTAACAGATCTAAAGAATGGCAAAGATGTAATAGGGTGACAGTATCAAAGCCCCCAGATAAGACAAAGTGGGATTATCTGTGGGTTGACCAACTCTAAACTTTGAATGTCAATGGAAAGATTAGTTAGGTAAGAATGAACAGGAAGAGGCTGCCTCAGATATCTCTGAATATTGGATCTTTGGAAATGTCGATCTCTCATAGATTTATATATTCTTTCAAGTGTAAGCTGAAGGAAGTGAACCCCAATTTAAAGGAGGAGGTCTGACTCCATGTTTAGGTAAGCGCCCAGGTTTGGCAAGGCTCCCTCTCTTGCAGAAGCTAATGCTTAGCAATTATTTTAATTCTGCCAAGCATAGCTGGTAGCTGCTAAGAAAAACCCTCCATGCACAGCCTTTTTTCCAGCCGACAACCCCAGGTAGCAAAGCTCTCCCTCCCTCTGATCACCCCTGGCTGCCCACTGCTGCTGCTGCACCACCACTAACCGTGCACAGTGCTGCAGACGGGCCACATAGGAGGCTATCAGCGCATGCTCATCGGCCAAGTGACTGGGTATATCCTGGCTATACTGTAACCTAGGAACAACGGAAGCAAAGACAGCAAGCGTGACACAAACACATACAGAGGGAGAAATGAACATGGATTAAAATGAGCAAACTTCAAAGAAAAATTTTAAAAGTAATAAATCATAATAAGGAAAACAATAAAAAAATCACAATGCAAAATGGAATATGGTGTTAGATCCTCAGGAATCCGTCTCTCAAATCCTCTGAACAAAAACAGTCCTTCAGGAGTGGCTCTGGCCCATTGACACGACAGCCCTTGGGAAGGACTTCTTGAGTCAGCAGAGGAGCTGCGTGTACAACTTTTGTCCAGATGCTGCTCTCTGTGGTGGATGCACTTTTCAGAGGATGCCCTCCGGCAAGACAACTGAAGCCCAGCAAATCTACTAAATATTACTACATGACCCCCTAGTGCTATGCTTTTACAGGCTTTTGCGTACGCTTAAGAATTTTCAGTGTTACTTCATGTTACCAGTAAAACATTTTATTTCTCTAAGGATGCTGCCTTTAGCATCAGTCTCTTTCTCCCATAAAACTGGTACTCGGCCGGGTGCAGTGGCTCACACCTGTAATCCCAGCCCTTTGGGAGGTCAGGGTGGGTGGATCATGAGGTCAAGAGATTGAGACCATCCTAGCCAACATGGTGAAACCCCATCTCTACTAAAAATACAAAAATTAGCTGGGTGTGGTGGCGCATGCCTGTAATCCCAGCTTCTCGGGAGGGTGAGGCAGGAGACTCGCTCGAAACTGGGAGGCAGAGGTTGCAGTGAGCCGAGATCGCACCATTGCACTCCAGCCTGGGTGACACAGTGAAACTCCATCTCAAAAAAACAAAAAACAAAACTGGTACCTTCCCAAACTCATTAGAACTGCACCTAATTGCAAGGCAACACTATATATTCTGAGTGAGGCTCTCTCTTATAGATATATGAAAGGTCCTTAAGCACATGGTCTTTTAACTTTTTACTACAGAAATATTAAAACTTGCATAAAATAATCTAATGACTACCTCTCAGGTACCCATTAAAAAACTTGAATGAATATCAACATTTTGTCAATGTTATTTAATCTAATTTTCATTCTTCCAACTGTTTGTGCAGGGATGCGTGGCTAAAAGCAAACCCCAGGCAATTACTTCACCTGGGGATACTTTGGTCTGTATATCCATCAGACAGTAAAAACATTTCATACAACCTAACACCGTTATCACACCTAAAAACACAGACAAAAATATTTTAGTATCTTAGTCCATCTGCCGATTTCCTCAAATCTTAAAAAATGTCCTTTTACAGTTAAAGTCAAGATCCAAACAAAGTCCCCCTTTGTATTCGGCTGGTAAGTTTCTTTTATGTTTGTATTTGACTGATACATTTCTGCTTTTGTTTGTTTTGTTCTGGTTTCTTTCTTTTTTTTTTTTTTTTTTTTTTAAGATGGCGTTTCGCTCTTGTTACCCAGGCTGGAGTGCAATGGTGCGATCTCGGCTTACCGCAACCTCTGCCTCCTGGGTTCAGGCAATTCTTCTGCCTCAGCCTCCTGAGTAGCCGGGATTACAGGCACGCACCACCATGCCCAGCTAATTTTTTGTATTTTTAGTAGAGACGGGGTTTCACCATGTTGACCAGGATGGTCTTGATCTCTTGACCTCGTGATCCACCCGCCTCGGCCTCCCAAAGTGCTGGGATTATAGGCTTGGGCCACCGCGCCTGGTCGTTCTGTTTTGTTTTGAGATGGAGTCTTGTTCTGTCTCCCAGGCTAGAGTGCAATGGCATGATCTCAGCTCACTGCAACCTTCCACTCCTGGGTTTCATGGCAAAGTTACTATGAAAAGCGATTCTTCTATCTCAGCCTCATGTAGCTGGGATTACAGGTACATAATACCAGCTAACTTTTGTATTTTTAGTATAGATGGGGTTTCACCATGTTGGCCAGGCTGGTCTCAAACGCCCGACCTCAAGTGATTTCCCTGTCTCAGATTCTCAAAGTGCTGGGATTATAGGTGTGAGTCACTGTACTCAGCCCCAGTCATCTTTCTGAAGCCCAAATTGTCCTACCTATGGCCAGCAGGAGCTCCTGTGTTCTTTTGATACATCCATTAAAGCTTATTAGCTTTCCTGCTTTGCTTTCTAGCAAAATAAAATGCTTGTTTTTTATTTTATTTTTTTTGAGTCAGGGTATTACTCTGCCACCCAGGCTGGAGGGCTGTGGTTCAATTGGCTCACTGAAACCTCCAACTTCTGAGTTCAAGTGATTCTCTTGCCTCAGCCTCCTTTGTAGCTGGGATTATAGACGTGTGCCACCATGCCCAGCTAATTTTTGCACTTTTAGTAGAGATGGGGTTTCACCATGTTGGCCAGGCTGGTCTCGGACTCCTGACCTCAGGTGATCTGCCCACCTCAGTCTCCCGAAGTGCTGAGATTACAGGTGTGAGTCACTGTGCCTGGCTGCCTAGTTTTGTTTGGTATATTTCCTGTCCCAGACTTTGAATGAACCATCCTTCTAAGGATCTCTGGTTCCATTTACTGGCCAAGAGTATTTAGAGACCACAGTCAGAATGCCAGCATGCTCACTGTTCTAGGCTCATTAATTCTAGGCCTTCTCAGTGGATAAAGCTAGAAAATCTGTATATTTTAGGGAAAAAAATAAGTCCTCTCAGTGCTTTCAAGGTACCATTTCATTTTCTTCTGATTTGTGTACCTTTTAACCCTTTTCCCATTTGCCCCGAGAATATTTGCTGGCAGTGCTTGAGGATACAGCATTTACCCCAAGGTAACTTTGCCATGAAACATCTCATTTTTATTATTATTCTCTTACCACTCTAGTACATTGACCTTGGAAACAAAAGACATCATTCTATTCATAGCATTCTATTTTTAGCAGTGGTATTTCCATTTATAAAACACAGTAATTCTCAATTACTGAAAATGCCAAAGCTTAGAAAGCATAGCATTCCTGTGCATGATTTTAATTATTATTATTATTATTATTTTTGAGACAGAGTCTCACTCCATTGCCAGGCTGGAGTGCAGTGGTGCGATCTCAACTCACTGCAACCTCCACCTCCCCCAGGTTCAAGCAATCCTCCTGCCTCATCCTCCCAAGTAGCTGGGACTACAGGTGTGCGCCACCATGCCCAGCTAATTTTTTGTATTTTTAGTAGAGACGGAGTTTCACTGTGTTGGCCAAGGATGGTCTTGATCTTTTGACCTTGTGATCCTCCCACCTCGGCCTCCCAAAGTGCTGGGGTTACAGGCGTGAGCCACCACACACAGCTGATGTTAATTATTAATAACATTGTTCTTGAATAGTTGGCTGAAGATTCATTCAATGAATCCAATTTTTCCAAAATAGATGATTCTGGTGATTCAGATGATTCTGATGTTAGTTCTGTTTAGAAATAACTCCAAGAACAGTTCTTATATTTTATTTTCATATTGAAAATCAGTCACTTTGCTTCAGCCTCCAGGAGCGTGTTGATGTAAAATTAAAGGAGCAATGGCAGTGAATTGTACTTTTTTTCTGAACAAGAAAAGGGTTAATGAGAAACCAACAGTTGTTCTAATCTTTGTTTCCTTGTACGTAACACATCTTTTTTTAAGGCAGGGTCTTGCTGTGTCACCCAGGCTGGAGTGTTGTGGTGCAATCATGGATCACTGCAGCCTTGACCTCCTGGGCTCAAGTGATCCTCTAGCCTCAGTCTCCAGAGTAGTGGGGACCACAGGTGTGCACCACCACACTCAGCTAATTTTCAAATCTTTTGTAGAGATGGGGGTCTCACTTTGTTGCCCAGGCTGGTCTTGAACTCCTGGGCTCAGGGATGTAATGTGCTCCCCCACCACTTCTTTTCTTCTCTAGCTGCTTTTTAAATGTTTTCTTCATCACTGATTTTCAGCAATTTGATTCTGATGTGCCCTAATACAGTTTTCTCTTTGTTTATCCTGGCATACAGTTTGTTGCATTGATAGCATTTGTAGATTTATAGTTTTTAACGAATTTGTGAAAATTTCTTTGAAAAGTTGGGAAAAAATGTTTCTTTTTTTTTTTTTTTTTTTTTTTTTGAGACGGAGTTTCGCTCTTGTTACCCAGGCTGGAGTGCAATGGCGTGATCTCGGCTCACCGCAACCTCCGCCTCCTGGGTTCAAGCAATTCTCCTGCCTCAGCCCCCTGAGTAGCTGGGATTACAGGCACGCGCCACCATGCCCAGCTAATTTTTTGTATTTTTAGTAGAGACGGGGTTTCACCATGTTGACCAGGATGGTCTCGATCTGTTGACCTCGTGATCCACCCGCCTCGGCCTCCCAAAGTGCTGGGATTACAGGCTTGAACCACCGCGCCCGGCTTAAAATGTTTCTTAAGTATTTTTTCTCCCTCTCTTCTGTTAGACCACTTGTCATTATTCCACAGGCTCCAGAGGCTCAGTTCATTTCTAGTCATTTTCCTCTGTGCTCCATTCTGGGTAATTTGTATTGCCGTGTTTTTAAGTTCAGTGAACTTTTCTTCTGCAATTTCTGATCTACTGTTAAGTTCATCCATAGAATTTTTCATTTCAGACATTATCCCTTTCAACTCTCTTGTAGGTCACTGTAAGTATTCCAGCATTTACTCTGTTATGAGAAGCTATTGGAGGGCTTTAAAAAAGAGGTGACATATGATTTTATTTATTTTATTTTATTTTTTGAGATGGAGTCTCGCTCTGTCGCCCAGGCTGGAGTGCAGTGGAGCAACCTCGGCTCATCGCAACCTCCACCTCCTGGGTTCAAGCAGTTCTCCTGTCTTAGCCTCCTGAGTAACTGGGATTACAGGCACGCACCACCATGCCCAGCTGATTTTTTTATTTTTTAGTAAAGACAGGGTTTCGCCATGCTGGCCAGGATGGTCCTGAATTCCTTTCCTCAAGTGATCTGCCCGTCTCGACCTCCCAAAGTGCTGATATTACAGGTGTGAACCACTGCACCCGGCCCTGATATTATTTATGTTTTAATAAGATCATTAGGCCAGATGTGGTGGCTCATCCCTATAATCCCAGCACTTTGGGAGACTGATGTGGGAGAATCACTTGAGCGCAGGAGTTAGAGACCAGCTTGGGCAACATAGCAAGACCCCCATTTCTAAAAAAATAAAAAGATATTTCCTCTCTAGAAAGTAAACTACTAGAGAACAGGGGAAGATACAGTCAATTAGAGTCAATTAGAAGAGTATTGCAACCTTCCAGATGAGAGATGAGAGTGACCTAGGAAAACAGCATAACAAGAGGTCGTAAGAAATAACAGAATCTTGAACACATTTCCATGGTGTTTTTGTATACAGCTGATCTCATAATCGGGAAGTGGAGATGGATATACGAGAATGAAGGAATCAAGGGTTCTGACTGAGCAACTGGGAAAATAGGATTGTCATGAACTGAGATGGGGAAGGCGAAGGAAGAAGTAGGTCCAGTAGGGGATGAGAGAGAACTCAGTTTGCAACATGCTAATTATGAGATACGTATTAAATATCCAAGTGAAGGTACTGATTAGGAAGTGGATATATGAGATAAGGGCTCAGGGAAAAGGTGTGGCCCAGAAAAATACATTTAGAAGTCACCAATATTATCAGTGTTACAAAAAATTTGAGTTGGCCAGGTGCGGTGACTCATGCCTGTAATCCTAACACTTTGGGAGGCCAAGGTGGGCGGATCATGAGGTCAGGAGATCGAGACCAGCCTGGCTAATATGGTGAAACCCCGTCTCTACCTAAAAATGCAAAAAAAAAATTAGCTGGCCATGGTGGCATGCACCTGTAATCCCAGCTACTCAGGAGGCTGAGGCAGGACAATCACTTGAAACCAGGAGGCAGAGGTTGCAGTGAGCCAAGACCACACCACTGCACTCCAGCCTGGGTGACAGAGTGAGACTTCGTCTTGGAAAAAAAAATGTATGAGTCTGGCTACAATCGCCTCCTACTAGTGAGTGAAGACAGAAAAGAGAAGTGGCTCTGTCCTACCATTCAGATTTCAAAGGAGTGTGGAAAAACTTGCAAAGGAGGCCAAGAAAAAATGAGAAAACTAAGAGTGTAGTATCTGGAGGCCACATGCAACAAGCGCTTCAAGTAGAAAGGAGAGATCATCTATGTCAAATGCCACTGACGATCAAGTAAGGTTAAGTACTGAAAACTGACCACTGGATTCTGTGGTATAGAAGTCACCAGTTTCCTTGACACAGTTTTGGCAAAGTAATAGGAGGTGAAAGTCTGGCTGGGTGTGTTTGAAAGGATACGGCAGAACAGAAATTGAAGTTTCCTTCTACAGATAACCCTTTAAAGGTTTTCTGAAATGGGAAGAAGAAATATGGAGGGTACCTAGAAAAGGACTGAGGCCAAGAAAAGATTTTTTTTTTTTTTTTTTTTTGAGATGGAGTCTTGCTGTGTTGCCCAGGCTGGAGTGCAGTGGCACAATCTTGGCTCACTACAACCTCTGCCTCCTGGGTTCAAGTGATTCTCCTGCCTCAGCCTCCTGAGTAGCTGGGGTTACAGGCATGTGCCACCATGCCTGGCTAATTTTTGTATTTTTAGTAGAGACAGGGTTTTACCACGTTGGCCAGGCTGGTCTCAAACTCCTGACCTTAGGTGATCCACCTGCCTTGGCCTTCCAAAGTGCTAGGGTTATAGGCGTGAGCCATAGCGCCCGGCCTATAGGAGGACTTCTATTGAGAACCAGTATTGTTTGTCAGTTAATTAGAGATCTAGACCACAATGAAAAGCATTCTTAGCAGTCAGGTAAGGAAGTTAAGTGACCATGAATTTTCTGATAATTTTGTTTGGGGTGTGGGGTGTAATATGGTTCTACCCCCAAAGTTGTACCTATTTTACGAGATTAAGAAAATTTAAACTCTTTCCTTTTTGAAAAAATATAAATATACACATATACATAACTATGCAACATATATATAACCCCCAACTAACAAACAAGTTTCATTTTAGAAATTTGTTCCAAAGCACAGTCAATAGTATACAATTCAGATTTTTTTCACATAAAAACAAGAATTCCTAAACTGTCAAATGTCAATTCAATCCATAAAAGGAGGTGATTTTCAGGCCTAAATATCCGATAGTTCTAACAGCATTACTGATGGAAATTGGGCATTTGAAACAATGTATGGAGCACTACTAAGGGGCCAGTGATGAAGACACCACAGTAAACAAAACTCAGACATGGCTGCTGCTCTGATGGTGCTAAGAACACTTTAGTAGGAAAAGAAATGACACCAATAACTGTAAACTTGCAAATCAGTAAGTGTTTTGATGAGCAGGACTTTGTCCTCCTCTGAGAGGACACAATACAATTTTACCCAGTCAGGGAGATCACCAAAAGCAAAGGTCAGTACAATGACCACAGAGTTATAATGAGGAGTGACAACGAAATGAACACTCTGTAAGGCACCTTGATCAGCACATCCCTCAAGGCATCCCCTAGCTCTAAGCCAATGCTAACGATGACCAGAGCTGACGACAGAGGGTCTTGAATGGGACTGGCCTACCTAAAGAAATGCTTCTAAAGCAGCATTGCTAAAAATACTTTCCCCCTGACTACCTCCTTTGGAACTCCCAGGCTCCTACTGAAACAATCTGGGAACACAGCCTGGGAATCTGCATTTGGAACAAGTTTGCAGGTGCTCTAGCTGCATTCCAGCATGAGAACTGCTCTCCAAGAAATAGTGATAATGTCTCGTGATGTCAGTAGAGTTTCTAGTGGTAGCAGGCAATAGTCAGGAGGCACATCTATAGGGACAGGGAGCAAGGGGAAGGGACTTAAGTGGGGTAAGTGGGGACGAAGGGTGAGCACAGTGGGACAAGGTCAGAGGCTGGACAAGCCCCTGACCTTGTCTTGAGGCTGGGTGTAGAGTAGCAGCCTGGAGCCAATGGTAACAGTTATATACTAAATAGGAGGCAGGAGAGTCCAGCAATTGAGAGCATGGGCTTTGGTTTCTAATCCACACCCCGATGCTTCCTAGCTGTGTGCACTTGGACAATAACTTTTTTATGCTTAGTCCCCTTACCTGTAAGATCATCATAATAATATAAAATCCACTTCATATAATATTTATTTTGTAGAGTGTCAGGAAGATTAAATAAAATAATGTCAAAAAGCATGTGGCACATAGGTTGTAATAGTCATTATCAACAAGGTACCTGTGAACCATCAGATACTTTTTTACATCTCGTTTATTCTCAGAACAATCTCACAAGAAAGGCACTACGGTAACCGTCATGATTTTACATCTCCAGCCCTGACCTCTCCCTCGAGCTCCAGCATCATGTCCTTCATGGTCTGTTCAACACCTCCCCTTGGCTGCCCAAGGAGCATCTCAAGTCTAATACACTCAAAATGGAACTCTTTATTCTCTCCACCCCACTTCCTCACCTGCTACTCCCCAGACTGATCAGCTTAAATTAATGGCAGAATCAAGCAAAAACCAGAGGAGTTTAAAAATTTTCTCTCAATTTTCCCAACACACATCCAATCCACCGCAAGTCTTGGTGGCTCCATTTTCTCATCACCTCTACTGCAGCCACGACTTCTCATGAGAAATTTCTTACGAGGTCTCGCTTAGACTGCTCCCATAGCCTCTTGACTGTGCTCTCTTCTTCTGCTCATACACTCTACAGTTGATTCTCCACACTGCAATGAGTGGCCTTTTAAGTAATAATAAGCCAGTTTTGGGGTGATGAAAATGTTCTCAAACTGATTTCAGTAGTGGCTGCACAACTCTGTGCATACACTAAAATCCACTGAATTGGCCGGGCATGGTGGCTCACGCCTCTAATCCAAGCACTTTGGAGGCCAAGGCGGGCGGATCACCAGAGGTCGGGAGTTCATGACCAGCCTGACCAATACGGTGAAACCCCATCTTTATTTTATACATATATATATATATATATATATATACCACCGAATTGTGCATTTTGGATGGATGAATTGTATGGTGTATGAGTCATAGCTCAATAAATTTGTTTAAAAATAAATCAAGGGTCCTCACTAATAATTCTGAAACTGCTACACATGCTGTTGGCACAGAACAAGTAAGTCAACGGATGGTGGATGATACGAGCTGGGTGTCTCACCCCTGGTGAGGGAAGTTACAGACGACCAAGGGAGACAGCCACAGGAAACCCTGTGGGACTGGATCAGAGTCAGGTACTTCAGCATGACTAACATGTAGCTTAATGCAGACACAGATGGACAGACAAAGAATTATAGGCATGTGCATACATGCAGACTGATTTCTTTTTCTTTTTTTTTTTAATTGAGATGGAGTCTTGCTCTGTCACCCAGGCTGGACTCGGGTGCAGTGGCCTGATCTCGGCTCACTGCAGCCTCCGCCTCCTAGGTTAAAATGATCCTCATGACTTAGTCTCCCGAGTAGCTGGGACTACAAGCATACACCACCACATCCGGCTAATTTTAAAAATATTTTTAGTAGAGATGGGGTTTTGCCATGTTGGCCAGGCTGGTCTCAAAATCCTGACCTTAGGTGATCTGCCCACCCTGACTTCCCAAAGTGTTGGGATTACAGGCATGAGCCACCGTGCCCAGCCTATACACACTGATTTCTAATACCATTCCTTTATAAAGGAGCCAGGGCTCCATAGAAAAATGCCTCTTTCTAGGGCTGGGGCAGGGAATATTTAAGATGATAATGCCACAATGTAGTTAAATGCTTAAAAAACAAAAGGTGACAGGTCAAAAAGACAGAGGACCCAACCAGAAAGAGCTCCCACTAGCCCGAGCTGGAACAATTTGAGCAACGAAATAAATAATGTATTAAACAGTACTGGTTTACAACCCAAACCATAAAATAAATGTCCATGAGTCCACACTGATATAAATAAATGATTAAATAAACAAATGGGAGACATAATAGAAGGTGTAGACATTTCCCTGTCAGGGGGGTAGAGCTTAATTCCTCACCCCTGCCCTTGAGTATGAACCATGCTTAGGGACTTCCTAAGAATACAGTAGGAAAAGAGTGGAGAAACCTTGTAAATGCGACTTTAGACAGGAGACCAAGGTTAACATCATCAGTGAGAAGTCATGCTGACGGCACAGCAGGTACCTCTACCGTGCAATGAGAAGGGCACCTCACCTCTGTGGTGTTCTTCCCCTGAACCCATAATCACAGTCAAATCATGATAAAGCCATGAAGGACATTCTGCAAAATTCCTGACTAGTATTCCTCAAAATTGTGAAGGTCACGAAGAACAGGGAAAGACTAAGAAACTCTCATGGAACAGAAGAGGCCAAGGAGACAGGATGACTACATGAAATGTGGCATCCTGGAACAGAGAAAGGACCTTAGTGGACAACCTAGTTAAAGAGGAGTAAAGGCTGGAACTTAGTTCACAGTAGTGCATGGGTGTTGATTTCTTAGTTGTGACATGGTTACCAGGGCAACACAGGATAGCAGTATTAGAAGAAACAGAGGAAGGGATATGTATATGGGAACTTACTGTACTACTTTTGCAACTCTTCTTTAAGCCTAAAACTATTCTACAATAAATCTTATTAAAAATGCTTTTTAAAATTCAAATTCTCTCTCTCCTGTGTGATCTGGCCCCTTGCTGCCTCTCCAGCTGGTTTTCTACGCTTGTCCCTCTGCTCACCGTGCTTCAGCCATGCTGATCTTTCTGCTATTCCAGAAAACACCCAGTGCCTTCCAACGTGGACCTTGATCCTCCCCATTCCCTCTGCCTGGAACAATCTTCCCTCAGATGCTGGCATGGCTCTCTTTTCTCCTTACATCATTCAGATTCCTGATCAAAGTCATCTCTCCAGAAGGTCCTACCCTGATGATCCAATCTAAAACCTAAAACTCTCTGACCCATTCGCTCTCTATTTTTCTGCACAGCATTTACTACTATTCTTTATTATATTAAAAAACAATATATTTCTGTCTTCTTTGCTAGAATGGCAGCTACAGGGACCTATTTTTACACAGCTAAATCACCAGGTACCTCCTGAAACAGTGCCTTGCGCATATCAGATGCTTAGCAAATACTTTCTGAACTAATGAATTAGCCTAAAGGTGAAGTAATTAGTTACTTCTAGAGAAGTACTTAAGGCTGGTGCGGTGGCTCACGCCTGTAATCCCAGCACTTTGGGAGGCTGAGGGAGGAGAATCACTTGAACCCGGGAGGCGGAGGTTGCAGTGAGCCGAGATGGCGCCACTGCACTCCAGCCTGGGTGATAGAGCAAGATCACATCTCAAACAAACAGAAAAACAGAAAGGAGTACTTAAGTATAAAGAGTTAACTCGACAACTCTGTCAACAGGTAGTGAACAAAGCTAGACCCTGAACTCAGGCCTAGGTGACTTCAGAGCTTATACTCTCTCTGCCACAGTTTTCTTCTCTCAAAACGAAATGGAGTTGACACCAGCAAAGGACAGGAGTAAATACCATGCAGACAAGCAGGGGAGCTCCTGCCTCGAGTCCCTCAGCCAGGTGTGTGCTGGGCTGAGGTGGCTGTGAGTACAACAGCACGATTACAGTGTGGTTGTGACCAGCGAGTTGGTTGGGAAACACACAATTTGGGGCAGAAGTTCAGATTGAATTTCTGAGGTGACAGAGTTCAGTGAGGCAGGCTTGCTTTTTCTTTCTTTTCTTTCCTTCCTTCCTTCCCTTTCCTTTCTCTCATTTCCTTCTTTCCTCTCTTCCATTCCTCCCTCCCTCCTTAACTCCTTTCTTCCCTCCTTCCCTCCGTCCCTCTCTCTTTCTTTCCTTCTCTCTCTCTCTCTTTTTTCTTTCTTTCATCTCGCTCTGTCACCCAGACTGGAGTGCAGTGGCACAATCTCAGCTCACTGCAACCTCCACCTCCCGGGTTCAAGTGATTCTCCTTCCTCAGCCTCCCAAGTAGCTGGGACTACAGGCGCGTGCCACCATGCCTGGCTAATTTTTTTTTTTTTTTTTTTTTTTGTATTTTTAGTAGAGACAAAGTTTCACCATGTTAGCCAGGTTGTTCTAAATTTCTTGAGCTCGTGATACGTCAGCCTCGGCCTCCCAAATTTTTGGGATTACAGGCATAAGCCACTGCACCTGGCAAGTTCAATGAGATTTTCTTACAGCACCTCAATTTTTATATATGTAGCATAAGTGAAAATACAGAATTTAGGGAATATTATCAAGTGTTCTTATAACAGATTTTAAGATAATTTTTTCCCAAAGCTGTAATTTCTACTCAAACAATGAGAGTAATTCTGGCAACCATTGTTTCAAAGTGTTAGACATTTAAGAGAGTCATCTCTGAAGAAGGCTCAAGTGCCGAAGAGTCTGCCAAAGAGCCCTCTAATGTACTGGTTGAGTGTTAGCAGGATAATTATTTACTAATACTATCTTCCTTGATGGAGGCAGTCCTTCTCCCAATTACTAATTACCAGCTGCTCTCTGAATAGGTATATTATACTCTTTTAATTTCATGGGAACTCAAACAATAAGCCACATTAGTCTTTGGGCAAGATGAAGTGAGAGAATAGAGATTCATCTCCGTATTTGTTATTGTAAATTTCAAAGGGGCCAACATTTGTACTTTGACTACTGCTACCATACTACTAATGAAGAAGATGTAAAGGCCTACGGAATTTGATATAATCTTCCTTTTCTTTTCTTTTTGAGATAGAGTCTCACTCTGTCACCTACATTGGAGTGCAGTGGTGTGATCTTAGCTCACTGCAGCCTCAAACGCCTGGGCTCAAGCAATCCTTGCACTTCAGCCTCCTGAGTAGTTGGGATTACATCAGACCCAGATAGTTAAAAAATTTTTTTTTTTTTTTTTTTGTTAGAGATGAGGTCTTGCTGTGTTGAAGACCATACTGGTCTTGAACTCCTGGCCTCAAGTGATCCCCCCACCCTGACCTCACAAAATGCTGGGATTAGAGGTGTGAGCCACTAGCGCCCAGCCTTGTAATCTTACTTCATTATCTATGTTGAGCCAGTAATGGACCACAACATGCTGACTTATACAGTACCTTTTATCAGCTCTGAAATTCTAAGTAATAACAACAACAAAAAAATTGTATACAGAACTGCATCTATTTTTAACATCCTTATTCTAAATCCAAGACAAAGTAAAATGCTTATTTTTCTCAAAGGGCCCGATAGTAAATATTTTAGGCTTTGTAGGTCATAAGGTCTCTGTTGCAGCTACTCAATCTGCCATGGTAGGGAAAGCAGCTATAGCCAATATGTAAACAAGTATGCTCCAATAAAACTTTATTGACAAAACAAGTATACACAAGGTACATACATGGTACACACAAGGGCTGGGTATATACAGGTACACACAAACTACAAGCTGTAGTTTGCCAACCTCTGTCCTTGTGTATACCATGTGGTAGCTGGGAAGTGTTCTGAGGCCAGTTATGTGCCAATGCACCATGCTAATATCTGAGAGGAGTTCAGGAGTCTTTGTCATATATTCTCGAATTTGGGTGGATGTTAGGAACTAAAGTGGCTTTACAACCACATCCGTAAGTCTGCTTTGATTCCAAAGTGGTTCTAGAATCCTTCTATGCCTTAGATAAGTTTTACGCAGCCCTAGGGATTCATTGTGATGAGGTGAGAAACTAAGGAAGACAGTCACACCCTTCCAAGTTGTCCTAACAGGAAGAAGCTCCCAGGAAAAGCAGCTCTGGAATACTTTTCTTCCTGACAAACTTTCTAGCCCAGGATCAACTGCAGGGTGCCCCTAATCTAACAGGACCATCCTGGGCTGCAATACGCTATTCTGGATTGTCCATGCTGGACCAGTGGCCTCATGGATTTCGGCTGCTCCTCCAGTGGGTCTAAGTTTGAAGGTAGTATGTAAGCCCACAAAACAACCGAGGGCCAAAGTGCAAGGACAGGAGTCCAAAGGGAACCACAGCAAGAAACTGGCCTTTGGACTCTGACCAGAGGTGAACATGAGGTTAATAAAGCCAAGTTTAAGAAATAAGCCAGGAGTAACAAGTTAAATAAGAGTCAAGTGTAAAACAAAGTAGCTGCTAGACATGAACACTAGAAATCTGTTTCGGAAAAATGCTCTTGCCTTGCCTTCTGTCTTTGGAGCTCATGAAAGCACTTTTTTTGTGTGTGTTCTTAGTCAATGACAGGGTCCCTAATATGTGGTTATTTAAAAAACAGATGCAAACTCTAAAGGATTGACCTATACGTAGAGAAAATAGGATAATGACTTATCCTACAAAAATAAGCTATAAATGCATCAAGATCAAGGTAGTCACAGCTGGAATTCTGATTGGGGGGCAAAACTGAATTGTGTGACACAGAGTGGCCACATAGTAAGTATTTAGTTGTACGGAGTTTTCAATATACTACATCAGGTACTGGAACTACAGTGATGAATGTAGCTCCATCCTTTGGAAGTATCCAGTCTTGAGAGGAATGCTGAAATACTGACATTCATCAAGTATTTATAAGGATAGAGAATGTTATAAAAGGATGTTTGGGGAGATCATAAATAGAAGATTTAACCTAGTCCAGGAGATCAGAAAAGTCCTCCCTCAGAAAGTGACATCAAAGTTGAAACCTGGGTGATCAACAGGGTTGGCTAGGTGAAGATGTTGGATGAAGAGGGTCCCGGGAAGAGGGATGGGCACGTGCAGAAGTGCAGGTGAGGGAATTTACAGCATACTCCAGGTACTGAAAGAGTCCCAGATTGAAGAGTAGGGGAGAGCATCGGAAAATGAGGCTGGGGAGATACGCCGCATATCATGAAGGGCTGTCCAAGCCATGTTATTTATATATTTTATTTATTTATTTTTTTTGAGACAGAGTCTCACTCTTGTCACCCAGGCTGGGGTGCAGTGATGTGATCTCAGCTCACCGCAACCTCTGCCTTGTGGGTTCAAGTGATTCTTGTGCCTCAGCCTCCCAAGGAGCTGGGACTACAGGTGTGAGCCACCATGCCCCGCTAATTTTTTTGTATTTTGAGTAGAGACAGGGTTTCACCATGTTGGCCAGACTGGTCTCAAATTCCTGACCTCAGGTGATCTGCCCACCTGGCCTGCCAAAGTGCTGGGATTAGAGGCGTGAGCCACCGCGCCCAGCCCCAAACCATATTAAAGAGCTGGTGTTCCTCTCAGGGACAATGAGATGCTCCCGAGTTTTAAGCAGGGGACTGTCATCATCAGACGGTGATTTGGAAAGATGACTACCTGCAGTATTCAAAGCAGACCAGAGAGAGGCAAAAAGCAAGGCAGGAAACTCAAGAGGAGGCTGCGCAGTAATAGAGGTGAGAGGATTTTGGGTGGCTCAGACTAGAGCACAGAAAGCAGCTGTATTTGTATACATTCGCATAAAAATTGAGTACATTTGTCAACATTCATCAAATTGTACACTTAATGGATGAATGTGATTGTATATAAATTGTTAACACTATAGAGCTGAAAAAGTATGACCGGCTGGCCAGAGTGAGAGAGGGAGGAAGAGGGAGGACGGAGTAAAAAAGATTCCCAGGTTTCCAGCTTCAGCAAGAGGTGGCTGGTGCTGCCACTTACTAAGCTGAAGCTGTGAAGGAGGAAGAGGGGTGAAAAGAGGTCAAAAAGGGCGATGAGGGGTGAAAAGAGGGGAGAAAGTCTAGGTCAGAAAATAGGATAATGACTTATCCTACAAAGAAAAGATATAAGCATCAAGTTCGATGTAGTTGCAGTTGGAATTCTGATTGGGGGGCAAAACTGAATTGCATGACACAGAGTGGCCCTATAGTAAATATTTAGTTGTACTGAGTTTTCAATATACTGTATCAGGTACTGGAACTACAGTGACAAAAATGACATGTTGGCTTTAAGATGTCTGTGAAACATCTAAGTGGAAATGCCAGGTGGGAACTGAGATAAATGGTTCTGGAACTCAGAGGATTGATTTGGGTAGGAGGTTAGATGTAGGATCCCTAAAAATGGGAGTGTGGGCCAAGGCAGGCTCCTGAAGAGCACTAGCAAATAAGAAATGAGTGCAGCTCCTTTCTTTCTTTCTTTTTTTTTTTTTTCCATGTTTGCTTTAAAGTCTTTATTATCCTGAATATAAAAGACAGTCCTCTAGGATGTAACAGAGTTCTTTACGTGGAAACATTTTTTTACAAGTGAAAAAATAAATACGTCTTGGAATAAAGGCTTATATGCTAATATGTGCCATAAAAAGGTAAGAGTTTTAATATTTGACAAAATGTCTGTGCAAAGAAACAAATGCATAAACACATTACTGCTACATTAAGGCAATATGAAAAGTATACTCAGAAATCTCAGTAAAGTGACAGTGTAGGTTTCTAGCTTTATCTTAGCTAGGATTGCACCTGATAAGGTCATCTAGGTCTCCCGACATCCCAGAAAACCTGCTAGCTGACCAGCTTCCAAAATGCCCACGTGGGAGTGGAAAACATGTTTAAGAACGCAGAAGCAAAAAGAACCAAAGCCTCTCCAAAACATACAGAGGGGACAGCCCAAAGTTAATACTTAAGCAGTTACTTTAAACAAACACAACGAAACCCAAGAAACACAGAAAAGGACACAATACCTAAATACTTCTGGTAAGGCTGTAAAAGGCTTGACAGTTCCAGTGAAGCGACACCAATGGGTGAAGCTGGGATGGAGCGCCTGGGAGAAGTCATGAGTTAACCACCCTCAGTTGTACAACATAAGGCTCTGTCTCTCACTCAGCAAGCTCTGCTTTCTCTTCCCAAGGAGACTGCTCTCCGTTTTCAGTCTGAAATCAAATATTCCACCAGCTCAGAAAGCCCAGGGAGACCTTGACTACTCCACGGTAATCTTATAACCCAATTGGTAGCATTTTATAATCGAAAGTCTTGGGGAGGGGGGGGTTGTGATGGGGGAGTGAATATATTTGTGCAGAATTTGTCACAGAGGCCAGGAAGGAAACCAAGGAAGAAAGGAGTCAGAAATTAGCCACACACTGGAATTTGGGTCACTTCAGTCACTTTCAATGCAGTCATTTTCAACCTGAAATTCAATCTGTCTTGGCACTTTGGAAGGCCAAGGTGGGAGGTCACTTGAGGACAGGAGTTTGAGACCAGCCTGGCCAACACATCGAAACCCTGTCTCTATTTAAACAAGAAAAAAAATTCAGCCTGGTATGGTGGCAACATGCCTATGGTCCTAGTTACTTGGGAGGCTGAGGTGGGAGAATTGCCTGAGCCCAAGAGTTTGAGGCTGCCGTGAGCCATGACTTCCTCACTGCACTCCACCTGGGCAGCAGACCAAGACGCTGTCCCTAAAAAATAAAAATAAACCAGCTGGGCGCAGTGGCTCATGCCTGTAATCCCAGCACTTTGGGAGGCCAAGGTGGGCGGATCACCTGAGGTCGGGAGTTCGAGATCAGCCTGACCAACATGGGAGAAACCTCATCTCTACTAAAAATACAAAATTAGCTGGGTGTGGTGGCGCATGCTTGTAATCCCAGCTACTGGGGAGGCTAAGGCAGGAGAATCACTTAAACAGAGGAGGCAGAGGTTGCAGTGAGCCAAGATCGCGCCATTGCACCCCAGCCTGGGCAACAAGGGCAAAACTCTGTCTCAAAAAAAAAAAAAAAAAAAAAAAAACCAATCTAGCTGATGTTGCCCTTTATCATCCACTGAAATGTAAGGCTAAGAAAAGAGAAGACCACTGTCACCTTTCACATAGCCTAGCCTCCACAACTTCAAATAGACCAAATCGCTTCAAGGAAGATCCCACATGGAAGCTCTATTAGATGTGCTGAGTGAGAAGCTCAGAAAAGCATTTCTGTTTCCTCCGCAACAAATGCGGAAGGCCAGCTGATTCTAACAGTAAATTGTAAGACAATTCTCTGACTCTGTGAAGTCCTGAAGTTTGAAGAAATGTCAGTAGTTCTGACATGGTGGGAGAAATCTGTAGGAACCATGAAAGCCACGGAAAAAATATTCCAGTGAAAACCTAAATGCCTGGAATAATCAGTGACTTCAGCAAGGAAATCCTAGGAAAGTGGATGCAGACTAGGGATTAGCACTGAAAGTAGCACATTTCAGAACAGATTCTTATACAAGACAACACTTTTTTTTTTTTTTTTTTTTTTGAGATGGAGTCTCGCTCTGTTGCGCCCAGGCTGGAGTGCAGTGGTGCAATCTCAGCTCACTGCAACCTCCACCTCCCAGGCTCAGGCAATTCTCCCACCTCAGTTTCCCAAGCAGCTGGGATTAAAGGCACTACCTACCACACCCAGCTAATTTTTTGTATGTTTAGTAGACATAGCGTTTCACCATTTTGGCCAGGCTGGTCTCGAACTCCTGACCTCAGGTAATCCACCTGCCTTGGCCTCCCAAAGTGCTGGGATTACAGGCATGAGCTACTGTGCCTGGCCTGAAGACAACTACTTTGGATCACAGTATGTAAAGCTCTGTCCTGTTATATCAACATAAACAGAGGCCTGCTGTTTATCAGTATAAACACATGCATGAATGTGTACTAAACATATTAACTGGGTTCTAAATGCCTGACTGAGACTCTCAGATCCATGGGGCAAGAAATGTTACTCTTCTCTAACATGTGATCCTACAGCACACCATAAATAATTCTCAGAGCAAATTAAGTTCCTTTTCTCCTCTATCACACACACACAAAACAAACAAACAAAAAACACACACACACACACACACAATGTCAGGCACTAGTGTGGAAGAGATGGATTTACAGAATGTGAGGACACTTCCCATCTGGATTATCTTTCCTCGAAGGACTGTAGCCTACACAAAGGGCAAGGAAGTACAGGAAAAGCATCCTTCCAACAGCTCACTGTCTCATAGGACGTGGCTTGATGCAATCAACTCTGCTTAGGGGAAAAAAAATAGTCTGTGCCCTCACTGTATTACAAGCTAATGAGAAAAAATAGTGCTGTCCAATGCAAACCTGTGAGAGAGACAAATAAGCCCAATGACATGCCAGGCTCTCTATAGGTTCTCTGGTGCAGCCAGGTTATGGACAGAATGAAGGAGCTGTAGTGACATGGGGCTCTTTAAGAACTGCTCCCCACCTCTCACCTTTCCTGTGCCTCTCTACCCGGCAGAGTCTCGTCTTGATGAAGTAGTGGTGGTGATGCTATCTAAATTTGCCAAATGACCTCTTTCCCAACATGAAATGCATGAAAAATCCTTTTTTTTTTTTTTCTTTTCGTTTCTTTTTGAGACAGAGTCTCACTCACTCTGTCAGCCAGGCTAAAGTGCAGTGGTGCAGTCTTGGTTCACTGCAACCTTCCTCTCCCGGGTGCAAGCAATTCTCCTGCTTCAGCCTCCTGAGTAGCTGGGACTACAGGTGTGCACTACAATGCCCAGCTAATTTTTGTATTTTAAGTTGAGACACGGTTTTGCCATGTTGTCCAGGTTGGTCTCAAACTTCTGGCCTCAAGTGATCCAGCTCCATCTGCCTCGACCTCCCAAAGTGGTGGGATTACAGGCGTGAGCCACCACAACTGGCCTGCATCAAAATCTTTACCAAATAAATATCATATTGAACAAGAAAACGTATCTAGTCCTTCCACTTTCTTCCCTCCCAACCCCCGCTATTTATGTTTTCTCCTGAGTAAATACGCTCAATGAGGTTAAGGACCCACTATCAATCAAAGCTTGCGCTTACTGTACATAAAATTCTAGTCATCGATTAAAATTCCTACTAGATAGTGATGTGAAAGGCAATGTAGTTTATATTTACACACGATATGTATGAAATAGAGGAATAATAGTTTTCTGTTTTATTTCTCTGTTCTGAATGGAATAAGCAGGCAGTGCTATGTGATTTATTTGAAATAACTGAAAAAGAAAATCCCTTTCCTAGCAGAGAAAGAACTAATTAAGAGGCAAACAGCAGCAAGAAGATTTTGAATTTGTTCAAAATTCTGTTCAAAATTTGTTCAAATTCTGCTCAAAAACAGAATTTGTTTTTGGCTAAAGCCTGGGGAGTTTACACCCTCAAAGAGCTTGTAGTCTAGAAAGGCATCAAACAAACAGCTACTACGATACTATGATATGTACCAGACGCTGCGGCTCACAGAAGATCACATAGGATAGTTTTAGGGTGTTAGGGAAGGCTTCCTGGAGGAATCAGAGCTAAGATAAGAAGGAAGAATTAGATGACAAAGAGGAGAGAACAAAGGTGAAAAGGGTAGGGAGGCCCTTCAGGGAGAAGTGGCATGCGCAGCCACCTGCCTGGGGTACTGTGAGTGGTCCAAGTGCTTCTGAGAATGGATGCTGAGAAGAAAGAGTGGGATGAGGTCAGGCTGGAAGGGCTGGCAGGGGTCAGCTCAGAAACAAGGATCTTGTAAGCCACACAAGAATGAGGGCTTTAGCCTGTAGAACTGTGTAGCCATCAGCTACATGTGGCTATTTAAATCCCAATCACTCCAATAAAATAAAATTAGGCTGGGTGCAGTGGCTCATGCCTGTAATCCCAGCACTTTGGGAGGCTGAGGTAGGCAAATCACCTGAGGTCAGGAGTTTGAGACCACCCTGGCCAATATGTGAAACCTCGTCTCTACTAAAAATACAAAAATTTGCCAGGCATGGTGGCGCATGCCTATAATTCCAGCTACTCGGGAGGCTGAGGCAGGTAAATCACTTGAAACCGGGAGGCGGAGGTTGCAGTGAGCCGAGATCACACCACTGTACTCCAGCCTGGGTAACAAGAGCGAAACTCCATTTCGACCAATCAGTTAATCACTGAGTAATATTAACAATTCATTTTCTCTGTTACATCTCAAGTAATCGACAGACACATGTGGCTAGTTGGTTCCCATACTAGTTAGCACAGAACACTTCCATGCTACTAGACAGTGCTGTAGCAAAGAAGAGCTGCTGGAAACTTTTAATCCGGGTAATAACATAACTAGATTTGCATTTCAGAAAAACCCCTGCGGTTGCAAAGAAAAGACTAAATTAGGGGTGAAGTGGGGAGTCGACTAGAGATTCCCCAGTAGGATCCATGAAAAAGTTGAGAAATGTACCACAGTACCGATTTGCTTTAAGTGTTTGCTTTAGTAGCTGAAGTGAGCTGAAATATTTTAATAGTTTGATATTAAGAGGAATAAAAAAAAAAATCTCTGGTTAAACATAGTAGGTATAGGCTGGATCACCAGGGGAATTCCAGCATTCGGAAATGTTTCTTCTATGAGCCGGGCTGTGGTTCATCACCATCGTTTGACTGTAGCAGCTACATTGAGTCAGCTTCTTAGGAGATAAGGTCAAAAAAGTATTTAAGTGAAAAGCCCCAAAGCATGTGTGTGTCAAAATGTGTTTTTAAAAAGTGTGTGTTCACATGTGTTTCAGAAACAGAGAGAGACAGAGACATTATATAGCAAGAGAGGGAGAGAGTATGCTGTTGGGGCTGGTAGATTGAAAAGCAGTGTGTGCCATGTATACATCTTAGGTTCTACTGGTCATTTGTTGGGTGTAAGTATCTGTAGCCCTTTTGCTGGTGTGAATGTGAGATTCACTGGAAGAATCTGGATGACAAAAACGATGGCCTGGTTCCCAACCTTCTTCTTCTGGCACACATCCTCCTCTCGTGTTTTGATGAAAGGTTCCTTTACTCAAGCCAGGAAGAAATCTGAAAATGACTCCCACTTTTCCTCGCCCCACCCACATCCAAAATTTACAAAGCCTGTCTTCACTCCCAGCACCCCACAAGCATCTCAATCTGAACACGACAACACTGCACTCGCAATCTTTCCCCCCAAACCTGCTCCTTCCACTTGGCTCTGCTGACGGTCTACAATGGATGTGATGCTTGGTCACGCTCAGGACCTCAAGCCTCAGTCCAATGAGAAGAAACAAACTATTAGTTACTATGCTTCTGTCGGCTTCTATTTTTCCAACTAAGGTATTTAAGTATGGACTTGGAAATACTCAAACTTTCTGTTTGTACTAATCTGAGTTAGAACTAGTGAAAGGCTTACCTTAAATGCTTGATTGGAAATGGAATCGAATCCCAACCCAGAAGCAGCTGAAAACTGGCAGTCTGCCCAGGCTGTCAGACAGGCTTTGGACATCTGCCAACAGCAAGGACCCTGCAGTTCTCTAAGATTATGTGTTAATTTTCAATTACTCTGCTTTTCTGTCTTTAAAAAAAACGCAGGAGAAAAAAAAAAAAAACTATTCTTGTGTTGACTTGGTGAGAGTCTCCTAAATTGTTTGCTAAAACCCTCATTAATTCTTGCATTTCTAACAAACTCTGTTTTTCTCATTTCACAGGTAGGAAGAGAATCGTGCACTGAGTCCATGTATGGATAGCCTCTGACTTGATCACTTCCATTTTGTGCCCTTCCTTAGTTTCCCTCAACTTTTTTTTGTCTTAAACAAACAAAAAATAGTGATTTTTGTCATTCCTCTGTATTCTGTAGATAAGAAGATAAACTCTTTGCCTTGTCACCCAGTCAAAAAGCCATTTTAATACAGGCATACCTTGTCTTATTGTGCTTTGCTTTATCATGCTTTTTACAAATTGAAGGTTTGTGGCAACCCTGAGTTGAGCAAGGCCACTGGTGCCATTTTTCCAACAGCATGTGGTCACCTGGTGTCTCTGTGCCACATTTTGGTAATTCTAGCAATACTTCAGACTTCTCCATTACTATCATATCTGTTGTGGTGATATGTGACCAGCCATCTTTGGTGTTACTATTGTAACTGTTTTGGAGTGCCACCAACCATGCCTACATAAGATAGCCAACTTAATCAATATGTGTTCTGGGCGGGCGTGGTGGCTCAAGCCTGTAATCCCAGCACTTTGGGAGGCCGAGGCGGGTGGATCACCAAGTCAAGAGATTGAGATCATCCTGGTCAACATGGTGAAACCCCGTCTCTACTAAAAATACAAAACATTAGCTGGGCATGGTGACATGTGCCTGTAATCCCAGCTACTCAGAAGGTTGAGGCAGGAGAATCGCCTGAACCCAGGAGGCGGAGGTTGCGGTGAGCCGAGATCGTGCCATTGCACTCCAGCCTGGTTAACAAGAATGAAACTCCATCTCAAAAAAAAAAAAAATGTGTTCTGATTGTTTCATTGACCATCTCTCTCTCTCTTCTCAGGCCTCCCTATTCCCTAAGACATAACAATATTGAAATTAGGCCAATTCATAACCCTACTATGATATCTAAGCGTTCAAGTGAAAGGAAGAGTTGCATCTCTCTCACTTTAAATCAAAAGCTAGAAATAATTAAGCTTAGTGAGGAAAACACATCAAAAGCCGAGACAGGCTGAAAGCGAGGCCTCTTGTGCCAAACAGCCAAGCTATGAATGCAAAGGAAAAGCTCTTGAAGAAAACTAAAAGTGCTACTCCACTGTACACAGAAATGATAAGAAAGCAAAACAGTCTCGTTGTTGATATAAAGTTTGAATGGCCTGGATAGATCAAATCAGCCATCACATTCCCTTAAGCCAAAGTCTCACCCAGGAAGGCCCTAACTCTCTTCAATTCTATGAAGGCTGACGGAGGTGAGCAAACTGCAGAAGAGTTAGAAGCTAAGAGAGGCTGGTCCATGAGGTTTAAGGAAAGAACCATCTCCACAGCATGAAGGCGCAAGGTGAAGCAGCAAGTGCTGATGGAGAAGCTGGAGCAAGTTGTCCAGAAGATCTAGCTCAGATCACTGAAAGCAGCTACAGAGAACTGCGGATTTTTGATCAGATGAAACAGGCATCTATTGGAAGAAGATGCCATCCAGGGCTTTCATGGCTAGAGAGGAGAAGGCAAGGCCTGGCTTTAAAGCTTCAGAGGACATGCTGACTCTCTTGCTGGGGCTAATGCAACTGGTGATTTTAACTTGAAGCCAATCCTCATTTACCATTCTGAAAATTGTAGGGCCTTTCAGAATTATTCTATATTTACCTTGCCTGTGCTCCATAAATGGAACAATAAAGCCTGGATGACAGCACATCTGTTTATAGCATGGTTTATGGCTCATTCATTCACAATGCATGTGGTTACCTAAGAGCTCTGATAAAGACATACAAGGAGATGAATGCTGTTTTCACACCTGCTAACATAACATTCATTTTGCAGCCCATGGATCAAGAAGTAATTTTTTTTTTTTTTTTGAGATGGAGTTTCACTCTTGTTACCCAGGTTGGAGTGCAATGGCACAATCTCAGCTCACTGTAATCTCCACCTCTTGGGTTCAAGCGATTCTCCTGTCTCAGCCTCCCAAGTGGCTGGGATTACAGGTGTGTGCCACCATGCCTAGCTAATTTTGGTATTTTTAGTAGAGATGGGCTTTCACCATGTTGGTCAGGCTGGTCCTTGAACTACTGACCTCAGGTGATCCACCTGCCTCAGCCTCCCAAAGTGCTGGGATTATAGGCGTGAGCCACTGCACCCAGCCAAGAAGTAGTTCTGACTTTCAAGTCTTATTTATGTAAGAAATAAATTTTGTAAGACTATAGCTGCCACATAAATTGAAAACCTCTGTAATGGATTCACCATTCTAGATGCCATTAAAAGACATTTGTGATTCATAGAAGGAGGTTAAAATAAACATTAATACGAGTTTGGAAGAAGTTGATTCTAACCCTCCTGGACTTCTAGGGGTTCAAGTCTTCAGTAGAGGAAGTAACTGAAGATAGGGTGAAAAAAACAAGAGAACTAGAATTAGACGTGACGCCTGAAGATGTGACTGAATTGCTGCAATCTCATAATAAAACTTGAAAAGGTAAGGAGTTGCTTCTTATGGATGAGCAAGGAAAGGGGTTTCTTGAGATGGAATCTACTGGTTAAGATGCTGTGAACATTGTTGAAATGACAACAAGGATTTAGAATATCATATAAACTTAGTTGGCAAAGCAGTGGCAGGGTTTAACAATTCTGAAAGAAGTTCTACTGTGGGTAAAATGCTATCAAACAGCATCGCATGCTACAGGAGAAATCTTCCATGAATGGGAGAGTCATCCAAGGGGACAAGCTTCATTGCTGTCTTATTTTAAGAATCTGCTACAGCCATCCCAATATTCAGCAACCACCATCCTGATTAGTCAGCAGCCATCAGCACTGAGGCAAGACCCTCCACCAGCAAAAAGATTAGGACTTGCTGAAGGCTTAGATGATCATTCGCAGTTTTTAGCATTTTTTTTTTTTTGAGACGGAGTTTCGCTCTTGTTACCCAGGCTGGAGTGCAATGGCACGATCTCGGCTCACCGCAACCTCCGCCTCCCGGGTTCAGGCAATTCTCCTGCCTCAGCCTCCTGAGTAGCTGGGATTACAGGCACACGCCACCATGCCCAGCTAATTTTTTGTATTTTTAGTAGAGACGGGGTTTCACCATGTTGACCAGGATGGTCTCGATCTCTCGATCTCGTGATCCACCCGCCTCGGCCTCCCAAAGTGCTGGGATTACAGGCTTGAGCCACCGCGCCCGGCCCAGCAATTAAATATTTTTTAAGGTATGTACTTTTTAAATACATACTGCTATTGCACACTTATGGGGCTATAGCCTAGTATAAGCAAAACTTTTACATGTACTGGGAAATTTAAAGGTTTGTGTAACTCACTTGATGGCAATATTCACTTGATTGCGACAGTCTGGGAGCAAGCCCGCAGTGTCTCTGAGGTACACGAGTACTATTATATTGCAAGTCACCTCTTAATTCGGCCATGTTTCTACAGTTCGGAAATAATATTTACACTGTGGCATTTTCCGATTTGTAAAAACTGCTTTTCTTTCTTATGAAGTATAAATTAAAGTAAATACACTATGATAAAATCTCACCCTTCCCTAAAAGTGCTAGCAATTAAGACTACTCAGAATTATAGGCTGTAATACTTACCAGTTTCCCATCCAAAGATGGTATTAGGTCTCAAGTCAATACATTATCAACAACTGAACAAAACAGAATACAAAGAATTATTTCTATTTTTGAGAGAATATTGTTTTATTTGTTAAGAGAAATAAAGGTGAGGTGTTAGGGAAAAAAAGCTCTCTCCTAAAACACATCTATGCAAAGAGAGGTGTGATATAATACGTAAAACAGTTTTTTTCAGAAGCCACGGAAAAGAGAAGCCCATAGCTGTTAATTCCTGAGTCCTTCTCCCTTCTCCAGGGACGATAAGCCAGTCATTCTGAATCTGTGTTTCCAGAGTGTTCTAATTCCTGGGGTTGGCTCTGTTCTGGGCTTCTCTTACTTTCAGCCTCTATGTTCCAGTTTTCTCTGTTAAATTCATTACCACTCATCCATTTGCTTGGCTGCTTCCAAAATTTTGTTCTATTGTTTTCCTCTTCCATTTTTCTTTGTACTTGCAAGTTTTTACTTAAAAAAAAAAAAAAAATCCCTTTGCTGTCATTTTAGTGGGGTTTCAGGATGAAACGGCAAATGTGGCTTAATATGCCATGCTGTTACTTTCCTTTTCCCTACGTCTTTAAATTGCAATTATCCTATTTGCAGATCTTTACCTTTGTATACAGAGTGTGTGAGTGTTCAAAATGCATCATTTGGTTCATGGTTTCATGGGTTAATGGATCACAAAAGGACACACCTAGGCCTGGTTCAGATGAATGGGTATAAACTGGATACCCTGAATGTCGTCCCTTTCACCGGAGGTGGCTAAGACTCCCAGGAAAAGTGCAAGAGCATCACCAGTTACACATGGATGGCTGCCTTATGCGAAGAAGGAAAATTCTGGAAGTTGAAATGTGTATGGGAAGGTCTGTGTATGTGCATGTGTGCACACAATTACGTGCTAGGTAGAAAACCATGCTCTGCTAATGACCTTCGCTATTATTTTTTGAGAGGAAGGGTGCAGTGGCTATTCACGGGCATGATCACAGCTCACTGCAGCCTCAAACTCCTGGGCTCAAGCATTCCTCCTACCTCAGCATCTTTTCTCTCTTCTTTTCATGACAGTATCCCCTTCTTTGGGGGAAATGCTTCTCTCTCTGCTCTGATGCCTTAGGTCTAATGGGCATGGCCCCTCACATACACACAAGGATGGGCAGTAATGCAATCCAGGACACAAGAATCCTTCCTTGCATTTTTCTAATCCAAGGGAGAAAAAGCACAATCCCTGGAGAGGCAAGACTGTAGACAGGTGTGTGTCTGGAGCCATCAGCGGCTTGGGAGCAGCTGTTCCACAGTGGCAGGGAGTGAGGCGGCACACGGAGACGCAGCTCGGAAGAGGAGGGCCGCCTGGGGACATTCCAGCTGCTTTCGTGATCTGTGTACTCTCCTGCCCTTCCCTTTCTGCTTTTTGCCTTTGCTTTGTGGGTTTTGCCTTTTAAGTTTCTATGTTAATACTTGAAACTAAGGAGATGTAATATTAATATACCAACTGAAGGCACAAAGCACAGAGTTGCATACTGAAGGTTTTTGTTACTTCCATAGTTATATGAAATTCCCACAGGACTGTTAAGCTTTAAGTATCCATAAATAATTACAGCTAAAGCTTTAGAAGACATTTACAAATAAAAAAAATTAGCATCATTTTCCATATTCATCTGAATAGAAGGCAACTTAAAATAATAGAACAGTACAGAGGAGTAGAACCCAATTCACATTCTGAACCCTGGGGAAAAAGAGTCTAGACGCAGGCAGGCCTCGGGGGAAATTAGACAGGGGAGGGGTCTCACTCTGTTGTAAGCCTGTGTTTTAAAGCTTTGACCAAGATTTATTCTTGTTTGTTTTTAAATGTAATATGTAGATGCTTTTAAAAGAAAGTAAATTTCAAGAAACGATTTAGCCTAAGGCAAAGACAAGATTCCTTTTCAGTTATAAAATATCAATTTAGAGAGAGTAAAAGATTAGGGAGGGCAAATCCCTAGAGTAGTACCTCTCAGGTACATAATTTATGGTATCTCATGTGATAGCTAGCATCTCTGCCATTTAAAAGGTCTGCTGTAAAAAGTAAAGCTTGCATTCAGATCATCTTTTATTTGGACTAACATAGCATTACTTTTGACCACTGTGATTATCACTATTTTTATATGCACTGCCTATTAAAAACATAGGAACTAGAGCACTTACATTTTTCCTGCATTTTTATCACTGTGTATGTTCTTGTCTCATTCAGTGATTTACGTCTTAGGATGAGTTCTAAAAGAAACCTCTTATTCTAGAGAGCAGCTGTTCCCTCTCCATGAGGATTCCTGTCGGGGCCTAGCAAGGCTCTGTGGCTGGCAGGGTGTGCTGGGCTCCTGGCTTACATTTGAGTCTGACCACACAGGTCTGTCCACATTCAGAGAAGGGAGGAAAAGCTGAGGAGTCCTTAAGGATGCCAGTAGAATACTATCTGGAAATTTACACGATTTGGTTACTGGGGCCATGAAAAGCCAAGTCTATGAATTAGATAATTAGTATCCACATGGTATATCACAATTTCATACTGAATATACATGAAATCTAAAACCCTGGGGACTGTACTGGTAGGGCAGAAGCATTTGGTTTCTGCGTAGCCTCTACTCAAGTCATTGTGCTTCTTCACCAGTCAGAGCTCAACCTTCTTTTCTGGTCTGTGCTTTGGCTGCCTTTGGTCTGCTGGTCAGCCCTTGGATGGTTTACGGTAACTACTTCTAGGGTGGGCTAATTCCATTCAGAAAGAGGTGCTGCCTGAAATGCTAACTTTAAGATGAAATCTTTTTTTTTTTTTTTTTTTTTTGAGATGGAGTCTCTGTCACCCAGGCTGGAGGGCAGTGGCGCGATCTTGGCTCACTGTAACCTCCGCCTCCTGGGTTCAAGTGATTCTCCTGCCTCAGCCTCCTGAGTAACTGGGACTACAGGTGTGAGCCACCATGCTCGGCTACCTTTTCTTTTTTTTTTTTTAAGACGGAGTTTCGCTCTTGTTACCCAGGCTGGAGTGCAATGGCGCGATCTTGGCTCACCGCAACCTCCGCCTCCTGGGTTCAAGCAATTCTCCTGCCTCAGCCTCCCGAGTAGCTGGGATTACAGGCATGCACCACCATGTCCAGCTAATTTTTGTATTTTTAGTAGAGACGGGGTTTCACCATGTTGACCAGGATGGTCTTGATCTCTTCACCTCGTGATCCACCCGCCTCAGGCTCCCAAAGTGCTAGGATTATAGGCATGAGCCACTGCACCTGGCCTTCGGCTAATTTTTTTAAAAATATTTTTAATAGAGACGATGTTTTACCATGTTAGCCAGGATAGTCACTACCTCCTGACCTTGTGATCCGCCTGCCTCGGCCTCCCAAAGCACTGGGATTACAAATGTGAGCCATCACGCCCAGTCAAGATGAAATCTTAATCCAGGCTATAGATTATCTGAAGCAGCTTTCAAAAATAACAGATATCATTTTGTGACTGGCAATCACAGCTAGCCACTTACAATTATGCCTGGGGGTGTAATACAGCAAGCCTAAAGGTTAGTCCTCTACAGAAGTGGCTCTGATTATTACTGCTCCCTTTAGTTTTCTCAAGCAATAAAACATTGTCCAGAAAGCTGTACTCCTTCTAACAGCTTCTGGCAGCTATATTCAGCTGTGGTCACTGAATGTAGCACATATAACACATGGTACCCCTTGTCACCAGGCAGCAAGGTGTACACCCTCATGTACTCAGGTAACTTAGGTGACAGAACTAGTAAATGATGAGAAGAATTCAGATGGGAAATGCTACTGAATGAGATGGTATTCTTATAATTCTTATGCATGAAAACTATGACCTGAATTCTTTGAATAATCTACCTTATTTGCCTGGTTTTGAAATGGAAATAACTTTGATTTAGAGTCTGGGTTTGAATTCTATGAGTGTTTAACATAAAGAACTCAAGTCCAAGGACAACAAGGGTTATCATAATATCTAGGTAGGTGGGACAGGCTTAATTGCTTTGTATTCATCCATAAAAATTCCTTTCCTGCTTGAGAGGGCATTACTGGTAAATCATTCTGTCTCTTCCTCACTTGTTCTCACATTCCAGCTTCCTAAGTCATAAAAATAATATGTTAAATCCTCACATAAACCCCAAAAGGTAGATATTATTTTTGTCTCCATTTTAGAAAAAAAAATTGAAGACAAGGCTGGGTGCAATGGCTCCCGTCTGTAATCCCAGCACTTTAGGAGGCCAAGGTGGTTGGATCACTTGAGATCAGGAGTTTGAGACCAGTATGGCCAACATGGTGAAATCCCATCTCTATTTAAAAAAAAAAAAAAAAAAATTAGCCAGGTGTGGTGGCAGGTGCCTATACTTCCAGCTACCTGGGAGGCTGAGGCAGAAGAATCACTTGAACTTGGGAGGCGGAAGTTGCAGTGAGCTGAGACTGGGCCACTGCACTCCAGCCTGTGAGACAGAGAAAGAGGCCATGTCTTAAAAAAAAAAAAATTGACAAGAACATTTCAAGGTCAGCAAAGAACCAGGATTCAAACTCAGACAGAGTCTGGCCAAGACTCCGTGCTCTGGTGCCCTACACCACTCAGCTCTGCCCAGAAACAGTGGCACGACTGTCTCGCTGTTGGAAGTGCCCTAAGGAGGCTGAAGGTAAGCAGTCTTACCTGGACAGGTCCTGAGTCTCCATGCGAGTAATGTATTTTCAAGCCACTCTGGTTTATAAAGTTCCTAACTTCTCTCTTCAGGGTAGTTCTACACTTTACTCGTTAGCTTCCTTGTCAGGCTATTGCCCTAACTTGCTTGATGATAAGAATCAGCTGGAATAAATATGTAGCTTCTCAAGATCCTATCTTTAGAAATTCCAATTCACTGGGTCTGATGTTGCCCCAGAAATCTGTTTTTAACAAGGGACCCAGATGATTCTTCTCATCAGTCAAGTCTGAGAAACATTGCCCTAGGAGTTCTAGCCAATGGGAACAAACATCATGGGTCTTAAGCACTATATATTAAGTCAAAACTTCTATAGCGTTTCTATAGCTAAATTAATCCAAAGCAATCGGTACATATGGCACAAAGTGTTTTTTTTCCAGGAAGGACTAGGGGGTGGGCTGGAATGTCTTTGTGGTTTTCTTGTTTTTGAGTGATGACTGTTAGAAAGAATTCTTTAATGGCCGTGCCCTTGAGGGAGTTTTTGCATTGCTCTGGTCATGGAACAGCTTATATCAAATAGAAAGCCATTTTATATAGTTCTTTTAAGTCCTGCCTGAATTTGGGAGAAGAGCAAATTAAATAAAGAGTAGAAAGAAGTACACAGTGCTCATTCCTTGAAGGCCCCTAAAGCAAACTCCTTGCATAACCGAAAGAGAGACACTCAGGCTTTTCAACTTAAATATTTATAAATCATACACAGAATGATTTAGGATTAAATTTTATAAGGTATTCAATCAATTTACATAGTCTAATCAAAGAGCAAAAATGATCTTTGGCACTTAAAGAATTCAAAGGCAAAAAAACTGTTGAAACTCATGACTATCAAAATATTCTTTAAGGTTAAAAAACAGATCTGAAACATGCCTAATCGGCTCTGACACTGTCATGACTTCTTGTCACAAATGAAGTTTCCACCTGAGGCACCACTGACAGCCAAACTTCAATTGCTATATCTATGAGTCAGTGAGGGAAAAAAAGGAAAATAAAAAGTAGAAATTTAGACTAAAAGACGGTCAAAGGAAGAGAAAGCAAATCAGTCCTTCCTGCCCTGTGGAACAATGTGCTTCTCAGGCCTCATTTCTGACGAGTGCATTGCAAATCAGTAGCAGAGGCCAATACCCAAGTCGAAGGCACAAGACATACATACCTCTTGGTGGGAGTGGGCACTCCAGAGGACATGTGGCTAACCACGGTGTCATTCATATTAGTCAGAGGGCGAGGAGGACTGAAAGAAAAGACATTTACCTTATATTAATAATTACCAACTAGGGGAAACAAGGGAACCGCCAACAGGGTGATAAGAGCAAAGGGACCAACCATCATTTGCGATAAGCACGGTGGGACCCATGGGGAGTGGAGTAGAAATCAATACTTCAGGCCTAAGTAAATTCAGCAAAGGAGGTTCTTGCTCACAAAGCCACAGGACCACTGAGCTGTGGGTACCAGAAGCAACTGATTATAAACACACTACTACAGGGCGTAACTTCGGTGGCTTTTGCTTTGTAGTTTTAGTACATAAAAATTTAAATTCTGCCACTTAGTGAATTTCTCTACATTTTAGGTACAAGATGACTAGGTGTCTGGCATTCATTGTAGATGACAAAGGTCATAACATCGAGGTGCATGCTGTTCCTGAGATTTGGTTAGAGCTCACTGCTTTCCCTCAGACTTAGTTTGTAAACTTTTAACCAGAACAAACTGTTCAATACCACATTCAAAAATAAGACTCTGGAAGAAACTTTTATTGATTATCTACTAGAATCTTAACAACAAATCCAAATTTTACACCTATACTCTAATTAGAATGTTGTCTTTTATAACCACTAATCCAAATTTAAACTTGAAGGTTAGCACTTTTGGTAATTTGTCTTTAGTTGCAGGTTTTCTGGACTCAGGTCTGTCCATTTCTCCTTCTTGTGAAAGTCCTGAAGGAATGAATTCAAGCTTCTCAAAAGGAGCCTAGTATCTTGCCTTCCAGCCATTCCTCAAGCCCTCTCCCTCCCTACCAGGTTCAGTTACAAAACATTTCTGTCTTGCATCCGGAACCACATGACTATTGCTAAATACTTGTGGAAAATCTCTCACTTCCTCTTTTAAACTGGAAGAAGTATAGTCATATGCCGCATAATGATGTTTAGGTCAATGACAAATCACATATTATTATAACAGATTATAATACTGTATTTTTACTATACCTTTTCTATGCTTAGATACACAAATACCCTTGTATAACAGCTGCCTCTAGTATTCAGTACAGTCACATGTCATACAGGTTTGTAGCTGAGGAGGCTACATACATATATAGAGTATACTTACACAAACCTAGTTTGTTTTGCCTGCCGCATACCTAGGCTGTATGGTGTAGCCTAGGTATGCAGCAGGATAAACCATCTAGGTATGCGTAAGTACACTCTAAGATGTTAACACAAAATTTCCTAACAAAGCATTTCTCAGAATGTATCCCTCACTGTTAAGTTATGCATGATTATACCTCTCAGATTTGTCCATCAAAAGCATAAAAGGGAAGCTGAAAGTCCTTCTCTCATATTTAGGTGCTTGGGAACTAACTACCTTCTGGTTTCTCCTTCCGTTTAAGGACAGTTAATTGTGTAAAACGTTTTTGGAGAGGTTATACTTAGTAATTCTTGGTGAATATTAAGGGATCACAGCTTTTATTGTTATGCAGGTTGCACAGTACATTCAAATAAAAGCTCAAGGGGAAATACTTCAGGGAGCGCCAAGGAACCTAGAGGTTAAAGAAAGACCTCTTCCTCTCGCCATCTATCTTTGCACTCCTTTTTTTTCTTCTTAAATCAATTGCATTTCTATGTAGGGATTTTTAAAAATGACTTTTTTCATATAAAGGAGAGGATCCGAGATGGAAAGTAATTTGCAGAGAACAGATTCAGGGCTCTTGATTTTTTTTTTTTTTTTTTTTTTTTTTTTGAGACGGAGTTTCGCTCTTGTTACTCAGGCTGGAGTGCAATGGCGCGATCTCGGCTCACCGCAACCTCCGCCTCCTGGGTTCAAGCAATTCTCCTGCCTCAGCCTCCTGAGTAGCTGGGATTACAGGCACGTGCCACCATGCCCAGCTAATTTTTTGTATTTTTAGTAGAGATGGGGTTTCACCATGTTGACCAGGATGGTCTCGATCTCTCGACCTCGTGATCCACCTGCCTCGGCCTCCCAAAGTGCTGGGATTACAGGCTTGAGCCACCGCACCCAGCAAGGCTCTTGATTTTTAAGCTATAGTACTATGCTTATGGTTCTACATTCCTCTCTTTGTGTGACATGTCCCTAAGTAAGCATTTAGAATTGAAATACGCCCTCTGGGCTAGAAGTCAATTCCAAGTTATTTATCTGACTATCTGTCTTCAGACAGATATCCAATGGTGCCCCAAACTTCCAAGCCTATTAATGCTAGTGGCTCTGCTGAGTTATAATCAATTAATCAATTGTTTTAGGTTGACTAATGATGGAAGTGAACACAGAGATTAGCTTACATTCAGTCTTAAATTTATATTTTTGCGGGTTCTTTTATGTCAATTGTCCAACTGAAACAAAGAGACGATCCCTATGAATGAATCAAATCCAGCACAACAGCTTTCTGGTCCTGGAAACAGAATGGGCTTTTCTTCTTTAATATAATGTTATTAGCAGTCTATTTCCAAAAGAAGATAAAGACATTTCATGTTGCTTACAGAATACAGTTACTTGCTATATATATATATATATATATATATATATATATATATATATATATAATTTAAAATTTTAACAAATAATAGAGACAAAGTCTCACTATGTTGCCCAGGCTGGTCTTGAACTTCTGAGTTCAAGTGAGCCTCCTGGCTCAACCTCCCAGAGTGCTAGGATTATAGGTGTGAGCCACCATGCGTGGCCACCTGCTATATTTCAATATTAAAGATATCACTGCATTCAATTTCCTTTCTGGTATTTTCAGAGAAAAAAAATGAGAATATAAAATTCTAATTCCTAGAACATAAATCCATGCAATAAATCATGATTTGTAACAACTTGTTTGGTATGATACCACAAACATCTTTATCATCATCAATCTCTCTCGGTATCTATCATGTTCAGCGATTATAGCACAAATATCAAAGCCTCTTCTCTAATATTCAAAACCAGACAGTAATGGTTATATTATAAACTATAAAGGAATTGTAACTGACCCCCAAATGTCATGGTCATTCTGAATTCCTAACATATTTTGCTAGAGAGACAGGTATATCTGCAGTTTAAAATGAAAGAAGCACTTGGAAACTTAAAGGTCTTGACCACAACTCCTATGAAAGCCAATACCTTAGATGTATTCTTAAAAGGTGTAACATGGCCTTGGGAATATAGTGAGACATTGTCTTTCCAAATTTTTTTTAAAAAATTAGCCTGCTGGCTGGGCGCAGTGACTTACATCTGTAAAACTAGCATTTTGGGAGGCCAAGGCAGGTAGATGGCTTGAGCCCGCGAGTTTGAGACCAGCCTGGCTAACATAGTGAAATTCTACCTCTACAAAAAAATACAAAAATTAGCTTGGCATGGTTGTGTATACTCATAGTTCTAGCTACTCAGGAGGCTGAGGTAGGAGGATCACCTGAGCCCAGGGAAGTCAAGGCTGCAGTAAACTGAGATTGTGCCACTGCACTCCAGGCTGGGTGACAGAGTGAGATCCTGTCTCGAAGAAATAAAAAACAAAAATCAGTCTGGCATGGTGGCATGTGCTGCAGTCCTAGCTACTCAGGAAGCAGAGGTGGGAGGACCATTTGAGCCTGGAAGGTGAAGGCTGCAGTGAGCTGTGATCGCACCACTGCACTCCAGCTTTGGGCGACAGAGCAAGACCCTATCTCAAAAAAAAAAAAAAAAAAAAATACTAAAAATGACTTCTGGCTCAAACAAACATACAAAACCTTCATGGTTATTGCAAGACATAACTGAAAAGAGTATTTCCAGGTGTAGAGCAGACATTAATGCTACAAATTATAGAAACTTAAAAAAACAAAATTGGCACAACTTATGAGATTGGTTTTGTTGATCTTTAACATTTAAAACTAGCTGAATACCTTGAGCATGTCACCAGATGTTCTGTATTTGCCTTTGGTACAGATCTCAGCAAGGTATAGGCACTAATGAGTTTCATGATACCAAAATGGCCACCATCCACTGCTTGGTCTAGAAATTTGGGAGGTTCCTTCTTTGTTAACAAGACAGACCATTTTTTTGATGGGATAGAAGATGATGATGATATAGGTAGAAGGTATTTGCTAGTTAGTAGAGGTGGTTTTTAAAATACTTGGCAAGAATCTGGTACTTCTTTTTTGTTTGTTTGTTTGTTTTGAGATGAAGTCTCAGTCACCAGGCTGGAATGCAGTGGTGTGATCTCAGGTCTTGGCTCACTGCAACCTCTGCCTCCTAGGTTCAAGCAATTCTGCTGCCTCAGCCTCCCAAGTAGCTGGGACTACAGGCGTGTGCTACCACGCCTGGCTAATTTTTATATTTTAAGTAGAGACGAGATTTCATAATGTTGGCCAGGATGGTCTAGATCTCTTGACCTCGTGATCTGCCCACCTCAGCCTCCCAAAGTGCTGGGATTACAGGCATGAGCCACCGCGCCCGGCCAAGAATTTGATACTTCTTAATCAAAGGGAAAGAGTCACTGTTACTGGGTGCCTACTGATAAAAGTAAGACTATCTTTGTTTCAATGACCTAACTGTATATAGATGGAGACAAATATGCAAACAAATCATCACAATGCCATGTAATGAGTGCAGCAATGAAGTATGGTCGGCCCTCCATGTCTGTGGGCTCAACCAACTGCAGGTGAAAACTATTCAGAAAAAAAAGTTCAACAAAGTTCCAAAAAGCAAAACTTGAATTCACCATGTGCTGAGTACTACACCGAATCCTTGTGAAGAAGTGATGTGTAGGTATTGTACTAGGTATTACAAGTACTCTAGAGATGACTTGAAGTATATGGGGAGATGCACATAGGTTATATGCGAATACTATGCCATTTTATTTCAGAGACTTGAGCATCCTTGGGTTTTTGTATCGGTGGGGACTCCTGGCACCAACTCCCATGGATACCGAGGGACGACTGATAGACCAAGTACTGAGAGTCACAGACGAGGATCAGGTACTTCTGCCTGGAGGAAAGAGTGTCAAGAATAGTCAAGGAAGGCCCCAGAGAGGAGGCACTATTGAGAAGAGTTTTCCAGATACAGAAAAAGCATTAAGGGAACCCTAGATAGAAATGGTATGTAAAATGGCATAAAAATCCAAAAATACATGTCAAATCGGGGCTAACTTATTTATTTGACTCAAAGGCACCTGAAAGGGAGTAGCTGGAAACACATCTGGAAAGGTACAGGACAGCCAGGATGTGAAAGCAGCTTGCCCTATCACAAGGTAAGAGATGTGAACTTTACCTTGCAAGCAGTAGGGGAAGCACCGAATATTAGACAAAGACCAATGTGACTATCACATCATTTTAAAAGCTCAGTCCAGAATCTTGCAGACATTGGTCTTTTATCAGGAGTGTGCATGGGAATCATCTGTAAGATAAGATACCCAAGCCCTACCCTCAGTACAGTGACTCTGAATTTCTAGGGGTGAGGGGAATCTTTTCCCTATATAAAAATCAGTCAGGTAGGATATAGTTGGAAGTAGGGGAATGGAAGCTGGGAGGCCACCCAGGTAAGAGGTTATGGCAGTTGTCCAGATCAGTGAGTATGAGGATGGACAGTGGTAGTGAAGATAGGGGAGAGAGAAAAGGAGAGATACTGTGAAGACAAAACCAGTAAGAGAGGGTGATTGATTAAGTACACAGGGTTAGGGAGTAGAAAATAAGAGATTTTTATCTTGGCTACTGGGGGTAAAATATCCAAACTAGAAAATACAGAGCAGGAAACAAGATCTGCGGTTGGAAAGGAGGAGGGATGGGTAGACAGAATAAGCAGCAAGATAAGAGTGAATAGGATTTTCGTTCTGAAATTGTTGGGTTTGAAGTACCACTGATAAGTACAGGTAAGTGGATGTCTAGAAAGCAGTTGAAAATAGGAGAATAGAACTCAGATGAAATGTCAAGTTTGAACATACATGAGTGTCATTACTTAAACAGTGTTCATTTCAGTATTCTGAACACTAAACATGTGCATTCATTTATTTTTTTGGGATGGCGTCTCTTGCTCTGTCACCTAGGCTGAAGTGCAATAGCACCATCTTGGCTCACTGCAACCTCCGCCTCCCAGGTTTAAGTGATTCTCCTGCCTCAGCCTCCAGAGTGGCTGGGATTACAGGCACCCACCATCATGCCCAGCTAGTTTTTGTATTTTTTGGAGAGATGGGGTTTCATGCCATGTTGGCCAGGCTGGTCTTGAACTCCTGACCTCAGGTGATCCATCTGCCACGGCCTCCCAAAGTGCTGGGATTATAGGCGTGAGCCACCGTGGCCCGGCCAAAAACGTACATTTATACTTATTGTTTTTAGGTCGGGTAGGAGAGGTTTGGGGAACTGTGCAGTAAGAGGGTGGCTTAGATAACAGGAACAGAGGTTGTGATTACTGGGGAGACACAACTCCTACTACAAAACACAAACTGAGCTTACAGGTAGAAATCATTTTCATGCAGTTCCCTTGTGGCCAGACCACTCCAATTCATTCTGGTGATGCTCTGAAATATAGACTAACTAGAAATTAAAATTTCTACCATATCTCTCTTAAGGGTTTTTTAATCATCTGTAAGAATAGATGGTGAAGGACTTGTACATTTAAAAATATTTCAAGCCAGGTGCTGTGGCTCACACCTGTAATCCCAGCTCTTAGGGAGGCAGAGGTGGGAGGATAGCTTGAGGCCAGGAGTTCGAGACCTGCCTGGGCAATACAGCGAGACCCCGTTCTTAAAAAAAAAAAAAATTTTTCAGGACAGGCTCAGTGCGGTGGCTCGCACCTGTAATCTCAGAATTTTTGGAGGCCAAGGTGGGTGGATCATGAGGTCAGGAGATCAAGGCCATCCTGGCCAACACAGTGAAACCCCATCTCTACTAAAAATACAAAAATAGCCAGGCATGGTGGCAGGTGCCTGTAATTCCAGCTACTTGGGAGGCTGAGGCAGGAGAATGGCTTAAACCCAGGAGGCAGAGACTCCAGTGAGCCAAGATTATGCTACTGCTGTACTCCAGCCGGGTGACAGAGAGACTCAGTCTCAAAAAAAAAAAAAAAAAAAAATTCAGAACAGATTATATATAACTGTATATTTCTTTCATTTATCAAATATTTGCCTATGATGTGACAGGCACTGTGCTAGCTTAAAAAGATGAAAACTTAAGTCTTACAAAGAAGAAAAATTTAGAAAAATAATTATAATATAATGTAGTAAATACTTAATGGAAGAAAAACTGCTATACGCACGGGAAAATACTGAGATTACCTCATCCCATAAAGAAAAATATATTTCTAGGGTGTTAAAGAGTTAAATATAAGCCAGGCATGATGGAACACACCCACAGTCTTAGTTATGCAGGAGGCTGAGGTGTGAGGATCACTTGACCCCAGGTTTTTGAGGCCAGCCTGGGTAACACAGCAAGACCTTGTTTCTTAAAGAAAAAAGAAGAGTTAAATATAAATGTTTAACACATAAATTAAGAGAAAAGATAGAGATTTATGAATAGAGAGGATTTTCTTAGCTTAAAAGCAATGGAAAAATTAGAAAAACACCAATTAATTTGAATTGTTAAAACCATCAGAAAAGAAAGAAAAAAAATTTAAGGAACTACCTGAACAAATGTGACACAGCAAAAGTTAAATACCTTCAAACATAAAGGAGTCACACTACTTTACAAGAAAACTGCAGGGATTTCAATTTAGATAAATGGGCAAAGTAAAAATATGTGTTTAAAAAGAAGAAATACAAATGATTCAAGAGAAAGTTAATTAAAAATTGGCCGGGCGCGGTGGCTCACGCCTGTCATCCCAACACTTTGGGAGACCGAGGCGGGCAGATCACAAGGTCAAGAGATCGAGACCATCCTGGCCAACATGGTGAAACCCCATCTCTACTAAAAATATAAAAATTAGCTGGGCGTGGTGGAATGCACCTGTAGTCCCAGCTACAAGGGAGGCTGAGGCAGGAGAATGGCTCGAATCTGGGAGGCGGAAGTTGCCGTGAGCCAAGATTGTAGCACTGCACTCCAGCCTGGTGACAGAGCAAGACTCTGTCTCAAAAAAAAAAAAAAAAAAAAAAAAAAATCATAGGCTGTGCACAGTGGCTCATGCCTATAATCCCAGCATTCTGGGAAGCCAAGGCAGGAGGATTGCTTGAGCTCAGGAGTTCGAAACCAGCCTGGGCAACATAGCAAGAACCCAACTCTATAAAAAATTAAAAAATTATCTGCATATGGTGGCACATGCCTATGGCTACGCAGGAGGCTGAGGTGAGACTGCTTGAGACCAGGAGCTCATCACACCACTGCACTCCAGCCTGAGTGACAGAGTGAGATCCTGTCTCAGGGGAAAAAAAAATTATAAACCACTTCCTCTGGGGAAAATAATGATCTTTTAAAAAAGCCAATCCTTAAGAGTCAAGAGGGTTTTCTGACATACGTCCTTAATTTATTACTAGTCAAGAGTGAAAGTAAAAGGTAAGCCAAATTTCTAGAGAGCGATTTGGCAATATGTCCATCAAAGATCTTAGAAAACATTCAAGCACTTTGGCTCAGTACTTCTCGTTCTAAGAATCAATTCCAAAGACTAATTAGAAATGCACAGACAAATTTATGTTAACAAATGTTCAGGGATGTGTTATTTATGATAGGATAATTCTGAAATTATCCTAAGTGTTCAAATACAAAGAAAGGAAAAGTAAACTATGGCATATCCATAATTACAGGATATTATGCTGTCATTAAATAATACTACTTATGATGACTTTTTGATTACTTGGAAAAATGCTCAGCATATAGAAGGTAAGAAGGATAACCATGACAGCTAACAATTATTGAATGGTTGATATTTATCACACACTTTAGAGCTTCAAATACTTTATTCTGTCTTCACAATAGTCCTATGAAATTATTTATATGGACACACAGCACACTCAACTATATAATAAGCATAAAATGAAACATCTGAAGGGAATATCCTCAAATGTTAAGATAAGTGGAATTATGGGCAGTTTTTCCTGCTTGATTATACTTTCCAACACTTCTCCAACCTTTTCAGTTTAATGTTTCCGGATTTTAAGAGAAAGAGATGCTTAATGTAAAAAAGGAGTCAAATTTCTAAAGTGAGCCTATATTATTTTTGTTATAATTAAGGAAGCAAACTGAGAAGGAATGTGTTATATGAGCGTGCACACACGCGCGCGCGCACACACACACGCACACGAGAGGGAGGGAGGGAAGGAGGAGGAGGAACTATGGTACAGAAGTTTGAGACTTCAGCAGAAAACCTGTGACAATGGTTTGAGTAGATCCAAAGTTCCACAACTTCCCAACAGTGGTACCATCACCACTCCCCAAAAATGAGAGTAAAGAAAACATCTTAGACCAGTCTAGATTATCTTCTCTACTTTACTGGAAGAAATCTGTGATATTTTTACCATTATATTTCAAGTATCTGGCATAGTATGAGGCACAGAGTAGGAACTCCGTAAATATGTGTTGCTCATGAGTCAGTGCCATGCTGTGGAATGTAACAGGAGTGGAGAGTGGGTAAGAAGTAATCTTTCTATTATATTTAGGTGTGGTTGAGACTATTCTCCAAAAATGGGACAATGACATTATTCGCTGTTATATCTGGTCGATGTATTTGTGGCATTTGCAATGATAGCAGACTTTTTCCCCCTTCACTGGGAACAGTGGTATATTCTTTTCTACTGAACTCTGTTAATGTCTACTACTTGGTCTGTGTCTCTTTTTTTCTTCTACCATCTATGACTTAGTAATAGAATCAGCAGAGTGGAGAGTGTCTTTACTAATAATAGCAATATTTATTGAGTGCTTAGTACATGGCAGACTAAGCTTGAACATTTCCATGGATTCACTCATTTAACCTGACAGCAAGCCAATGAAGTGATACCATTAGCTTTATTTTACAGATAAAAAAAAAAAAAAACGAGGCATGGAGAGAAGTAATGTTTTTGAGGCCACAAAGCCAAATCACGGGTGAAAGAAGATTTGAACCGAGGCAGTGTGGCTCTGAGTGTGTGTTCTCAATCATCAGTCTACTATCTTTGGCGGCCATACTTTCAGGAAAACACTTAAGGACGTTTACTCTATTAAAAAAAGCCAACAGCTCGATGTTACATCATTGTTCCTGTTGTTTCTATAAGAAGATAAGACAATAACAGTTGCAGAGTATAGCTTCTGAGTATAGTTTTAAATACATTATTTGTTCTTTCCCCATCATATGATTAGAACTCTGTGTCCTAAACGGCTCTCTGAATGTAAGCCATCTGGCTTGAGAGCTTATCAGGATAATTTTAAAATCTAATCTTCATTTCAAAGATCTTCTAGGTTCCTAATCTTAGTCTAACAAAATACATATGTTTAATGAGCAAATTATCTATTATATAAACCAGACTGTTGACTTAAAAAAAAGTTCAACAATGGGCGTAAAATCAACATTGAGTGTTATGACTCATTTTGACTTTTCGAATTGACTTAGATCCAGGGGTAAACAATGTCTGGATGGGAGTCTCTAACCCAGGATGTGAAAGTACAGGATTGATGTTGGGTAGACAAAATTTCTACGTAAAACTGTAAAGTTTTAAAGATGAATGAATAAGCTGGGTGCAGTGGCTCACACCTGTAATCTCAGCACTTTGGGAGGCTGAGGCAGGAGGATCACTTGAGTTCAGGAATTTGAGACCAGCCTGAACAACATAGCAAGACCCCATCTCTACTAAAAATCAAACGTTAGCTGGGTTTGGTGGCGTACACCTGTAGTCCTAGGTACTCAGGAGGCTGAGTGGGGAGGGCTGCTTGAGTCTGGGAGGTTGAGGCTGCAGTGAGCTGAGATCACATCACTGTACTGCAGAGTAGGTGACAGACCCTGCCTCAAAAAAAAAAAAAAAAAGGAGGAGGAAATGAACAAAGCCGTCTGAAGCCTGGAGGACAAGTAAGATTTGAGGTACCTATGAGAGCTGTCCCTTTTCCGAGGTTCTTTGACAGAGCCTCTTCCGTGGGAAGTCATGCAGACAGCCACGTACTTACCCACCTTCCTTAACTTTTAAATTTATTTGCACATTAGCTTGCTCTTTCCACAGAACATTTTTAGTTGTGGAGGTTAAGATTCGTGTCCTGCAATTCTCTTTTACATAGACAGCTGTCTGCCAGCCATGCATTTAGGGATCTTTAGCAGATTTCTGGGGGGTCTATTACTATTGGCGTGAGTAAGGAAAAGAGTTTATGGTGCCCTAATGCTTTCATTTACTTGGTTTCTTTTCTCGTATCCCCCATAATAATGCTTTCGAAAGGAGGTAACCGTTTTAGATAAATACATTTAATTTCTTATTAATATTTTTGTGGCCAGCTATTTTGCCTTCAATCCTAGATACCTATGCTACTTCTGAAAGTATCTTCCCTACTCGCTTGAATCAGGCCTTTTTCTCCTTTGAGATCATGCAGCAGATTTTACCATACTTTAAAACAAATGAAACACCCACACTAGAGACTACCTCATTCTTTTAACTACCAAACCACTCAAGTCCTCCATCTCTCTCCAGCAAGTTCTTCTGCTTTTGCTTCTTCCAAGCCCCTGCTTTCAGCTCTTCTCCCAGTTACTTATTCTGGAATGTCCTTCATAGACTGGCAACGTTACACAATTTCTCACTTCTCTTATCAGAAAAACAGGTCCTGAAATTTCAGAAGCTCTGGAAAACCCTTCTAGTTACAAGCTCCATTTAAATAAACATGGCTGTAGTATGCAAACAAACAAACAAACAAACAAATCCACAGCTTCTTCATGCCTAGCACTGTTAGGGGTTTCAAGACAAAACAAGTTGAAGACTGTTCCTGCCCACAACTTTATAATCAGTCCTCATAATCATCAGTCACAGCAACAACAGATACTTAAGCTTTAGCTTAATATGTTACAATTTTTAGATGAAATCCTATATGATGATAATTTATAACCAAATACATGTAAGATCATTTATAACAAAGACAATTTAATTATTTCATTTGATAGAAATAAAAACCAGTATAACAAAATAATAAGAAAAATCCTATGAAGTTAACACTTACAGCATTTGTTGTGTATTTTGCATACATTTCTTTACTTTTGCAACACTGGGGAGAGTTGTGGCAGGGAGGAGAGCCCATGCATTTGCTGAGTATGAAAATGCATCAGCACTGAGCCAGGTCCCTCAGAAACATCATATGAATTCTTGCTACTACTCATGGTGGTATTTCTATTTTGCAAACAAAGACATAAAAGTCAAAGAAGATAATTAGGCTGGGCACAGTGGCTCATGCTTGTAATCCTAGCACTTTGGGAGGCCGAGATGGGTGGATCATGAGGTCAGGAGTTTGAGACCAGCCTGGGCAACATGGTGAAACCTCATCTCTACTAAAACACAAAAAATTAGCTGGGCATAGTGGCAGACGCCTGTAATCTCAGCTACTCTAGAGGCTGAGGTGGGAGAACTGCTTGAACCCAGGAGGTGGAGGCTGCAGTAAGCCAAGATTGTGCCACTGTACTCCAGCAGGGGCAACAACAACAACAAAAAAGGCAAAGGTGATAATGTGTTCAAGGTCACATGGTAGAATCAGTATTGGACACTACTTTTATCTGCTTCTAAAGCCACTGAATAGATTAAATCCACAAATACTCTTTTATTTCAGGCGTCTCTGTATTATCCAAACGAATTTTTCAGATCAGCGTTTTCAGGGAACGCTAATTGTCAAGTTAGAGAAACACTGCCCCAATTCAGGACTACTAGCTTCAAATCTAACTTGAAGTAGTTTAAGGGGGTCAGGGGAACTAATTGGACACCGTTAACTAAATTGTAACTAAATTCATAACCAACTTCACGAAGGGTAGGGGTGCAGCTGGCTTCCAGTATATTAGAATGTAATTAGGACATCTACTGTTACCTTTCCTTAGATCTCATTTTGGGTCAGACTTTACACAGAGCCCACAGCTTTTTATGCTTAAGAAGAAACAGTTTCTGCCCAGCATCTTGCAGCTTTACCACTGGAGAACAAAACCTCTTCCCTCATCCCAATTTGAAAATCACCTGCAAAGCCTCTGGCCTGCCCTGAGTCACTTGCCTACTCTGGCGTTCGGCAGGCCCCATGCTATGACTGGTATTCCTCCCGAAACATCATAGTTAGCGCTAGGAGAGGACCAGGTCTCTAGAGGAGAGAGCATTGTTCCTAGAAAATGGGGAGGTTGCAGAACAAACCAACAAAAAATGTTCACTTACTTAAAGATTAACTTTTTTCAAAGGTAAATGTCAAATGACAGTGCTCAGGATGCAGGAACTGCAGCATCTTTGCTGCACAATGCTTTAGAATGAAGGGGTATTTCTCTCTTATTTTTGAGTCAGGGTCTCACTCTGTCACCCAGGCTGAAGTGCAGTGCTGTAATCTTGGCCCACTGCAACCTCCACCTCCCAGGCTCAAGCGATTCTCTTGCCTCAACTTCCCAAGTAGCTGTGACTACAGGCGCACACCACCATGCCGGCTAATTTCTGTATTTTTTGTAGAGACAGGGGTTTTGTCATGCTGCCCAGGCTTGTCTTGAACTCCTGGGCTCAAGTGATCCATCTGCTTTGGCCTCTCAAAGTGCTAGGATTACAGGTGTGAGCCACTGTGCCCGGCCTTCTCTCTTTTTAGTTACTACTGTTCTTCAAAAATTTGTGGTTGTAGACCTACTCATAGACCCTTAAGTGAAAACAACATATTGTCTAGAACAGGCATCCCCAAACTACGGCCCGCGGGCCGCATGCGGCCCCCTGAGGCCATTTATCCGGCCCCCAGCCGCACTTCAGGAAGGGGCACCTCTTTCATTGGTGGTCAGTGAGAGGAGCACAGGATGTGGCGGCCCTCCAACGGTCTGAGGGACAGTGAACTGGCTCCCTGTGTACAAAGTTTGGGGACGCCTGGTCTAGAAAGAAAACCAGTTTTCTTATCATTCCATTAGGATGAAGAGGACGTCAGGGATTACACTGATTCACAATGCTGGTAAACTGCAGCTCTGGTGAATCATTAAGGAGGCCAGTTTCTAAAAGCCCTTTCATTGCTATGATTCTAGTGTGGACAGTGGGGCTCCTTTTTGTTCTCCTTGAGTAGGATGCTCTTTATTTATCTGTATGTAATGGACCAACCATCTCTTGTTACTTCACTGGGTTCTAGGGTTATCTGCCAAAGCAAAGAAGCTAAACAAATAAGCAAAAACACTTTTTGGAAAACCACGATGTTAAAAAAAATAAGCATCTGGTACTGTAAGTGTAGCATAAATATCACGTTACATACTTACAATGAGGATTCTCTGACTTCTAGGAGGTACACTTAATTTTATTGATCATTTATAATTAATTAACCAATTTGTTAATTTAAAACTCCCCTATCAGCAGACACACATGCCTCAATTTATATGTGTTGCAATTTAGCATAGCCATTTGTGGTATCAGACTTGTTTAATGAACTATTTATCAGGAAGGAAAAGTTTATTACAAATTCATTCTTATACTTTCACCACTAGATACTGTCTAGAGACATGCAGAGGAAGCTAGATATCTCTCTCTAGCTCTAGAAAAGGACAGAATGGTGAAACGAGACAACAGTTTTAGAAAATTAACTACTTAACAGTATTGCTCAATTTAGTATCATTTTCTTGAAAAAGCAGTCAAGAGTCTTATAAACCAGATCATCAAATCAACAGAAATGTATTTTTTATTTTAAAAACCTTTCCATGATGAATCACTCCTTGTTCTCTCTGTTCATTAAACTTAGGAAGTTGTTCCTAATTTATGTAGATGCTAAATCCTGTATTTAAGAAAGATGAGAAAAGACGGCATCTTAAATGCTTCAACAAGTTACTGCTCATAGAGGGGGCCACTGAAATGCATGATGCAATGTCATTTCCTGACCTGTTCACATGGTCATTAGCTGAAATCTATTTTCAACAATGGAAATAAATACACTGCTATAGAAGACAGGCTGACTCTCATGTATTTTTACCAAATAAGAAAAGATATAGTGAGGTTGGGCATGGTGGCTCACACCTGTAATCTCAGCACATTGGGAAGTTGAGGCAGGCGGATCACCTAAGGTCAAAAGTTCAAGACCAGCCTGGCCAACAACGGTAAAACCCTCTCTCTGCTAAAAATACAAAGATTAGCCAGGCATGGTGGTGGGTGCCTGTAATCCCAGCTACTTGGGAGGCTGAGGCCCTCCCACTTGAACCTGGGAGGCAGACGTTGCAGTCAGCTGAGATCACACTACTGTACTCCAGCCTGGATGACAGAGCAAGACTCTGTCTCAAAAAAAAAGAAGAAAAGATATAGTGGGCTGCCCCTTTTATAGAAACTTCCTGGGAAGTTCTAGGGGCTCTAGCATCTTGCCAAAAATAAACACAATCATCATCAGTCCAGCGCTTAAGGTAGCAAAAACATAAAGGCAAAGAATAGCTATTAAACCTTCACACTCTATAGCAAAGTCTTCTTTCTCTGCAGATCTCGTGTCTAATGCATTACGTTGCAGTTTTCTCTAAGGAAACAGAACAATCACATGACGAAGGGTCCTCTCTACAACGTAGTCTACCCCACAGAGCATTTTGGGAAAGAGCAGGCGCAAGAGGACAACTCATTAGAAGGCAAACACACAACACGTCTGCCCTCCACCAGCAAGTCCATGAAGCAGTCAAATGACAGGACAGGAAGGCAGAGGTAGCACACAGTATAGCTACCACTCCCTGGAAGCCTAAAAATAAAACACACCTACTTGCGATAGAATCCAAGTCTTGCTGCAAATCCGTAGCCTGATGAACCTGGTCAGCAATTCCATTCTGATGAGGACTTTAAGGAGCACTCCCACCTCCTCTCCAAGGGCCTCTTCTAATTGCCAACTCTTAATAAGAAAGTAGTCTGCAGAACTGTGTCTGCCAAGTAATCTAGCTAGGTAGCCATCAGGAGGTATGGAGAACCAGTAAGGCTTGATTTTTTTTGTTTGTTTTGCTGAAGAGGAGTTAATGCGAACGCAAGCAGAGTGAAAAAATAGGACGATGGTGTCTGTCTACTGCTTTGATGCAGACAGCTCCTTAATTCAGAAAGGCAGCATATCCCAGGGCAGCTGAAACAAAAGGGCCAGTCAGTGCAAGCCGCTGAGCAGGCTCTGATGGACATCTCTGGCAGGGTAGTCCCATCATGAGATTGTCTCTGCCACTCAGAGTCATTTTGTGGCCTCTTATTTATTTCATCTAGTCAATAGCTCCTAAAACTATGTTCCTGGCTTCGGTCCCCACCGCCACCATCACATTTCAGTCCTCATTTGGCTTGTGTTACTGAAATATTCTAAGTTGTCTATTGGTTCATGGATGTCCAGGGAACCTTTCTATTGTTACTTATCTGATTTCTCATAGCTAAAATTACTTTCCTAAGCACAGCTCTCCTCATGTCACTATTCTGCCCCAAATCATCAATTATCTGCTGGTCTCCCCAATTCTGCCAGAGCAGACTCTGGTAAAACTCTTTGTCTGCGCAGGTACCGCCCAGGCGGCACAGCCTCAGCCTCCCAGGGCCTCCTCATTCTCACCACTTCGCCTACTTCCTGAGTGTTTCTGGCAAATGTACTATTCTGTTCCAACACAGGTCCTGAAATTTTTTGGCACAATAAAACAAAAACAAAACAAAAGTGACAAAAACTACACAAATATTTACACTAAAAGTAGAGGGAGTCAAAATGAAACCCTTACTAAATGCCTCAGTGCCTGGGAAATAATTCTATTATTTACTTAGATAAATGAAGAGGTGAGAAAAGCCAAGCCAACAAATCAGATAGCCAACTAGTGTCACTGTTACTATAAACACCTGGATATCCAAAATAAGAGCCTAAAAGAAAATGGATGCATGTGTTAGACTACTTAGCAGAAAATGGAAGAGTTGACTCATATCAGAAATATAATAAAAACAAAAAAACAGTGGGATATCATTTTTCAAGGCAACAAACTCTAAAGATATAGAAGAGGGACAGAGCACAGAATGTGAAGGGCAGCGTGAACAGTAACGGGCGAAATTCATTACAGGAAGAAACTACAGGCTGGGCGCTGTGGCTCACACCTGCAAAACTTGATGAGCTGACTCTAAATGCACATGGAAATGCAAGAGATATAGCCCAAAAATCTTCCAAAAGGAGAACAAATTTGAAGGACACATAGTTTCCCATTTCAAACTTATTACTAACTTTCAAAGTGGGTTAGTTTGCTTCAGGTCCAAAGGTTCAGAGAAATTGCCCATTACTCTCTCCAGTGACAAAGAAATTCATAATTGATATCTGAAATGATTGGCTTTGAAAAAGTTTCTAAGCCTAAATACTGTATAAGGACTGATAGATCATGATGCTATGACATGATAAATCATGTCATCTATCATGTCACAGCATCATAACAGTGAGAGCTACTTAGAAAGGCTCTAAGTAGCTGTCTAAACTGGCATCCGAGTCACTGCTGTGAGCTTACTCCACACCCTGCCTGTCTGCGTTGCTGGCTGGAGTACCCCAGGTGGAAGTACAGCTGACAATGATGCTCTTCCAGCCTCTCCACTTAAGGCCTCTTCTGTCATGATTTCTCTCCTGTGTCCATATAAAGGTTGGGGAAAAATGATAAATGGATGCATTCACAGGAAGTTGAAGAACACTACTGCAGACAGAAATGAAAGTGAACTTGATGATGTGTTAGAAGGGGTCTGCGGTATTTTCATTTTGAAGATGGTGAACTTTTGCATCCAGCAGCATTTTAGTACTCACTCTTTCATTTGTACCCACATGAACAAGATATATGTCTTGATTTATTTAGAATTCTAAAGGTTTACATGGTCAAGTTAGTTTTTAGAGATCTTTTCTTGGGAAAGATCAACTTATATTTAGGGTTTGCTCACTCCATTAAAAAAAAATATCAAAAGCTTGCTGTCACTTGTACTTCTCCTGCTAAACCCTATTTCTCTCTTTCCTCCTACAGCTACTGATAAAATTTAAAAGCACAAAATTTTAGAAATACAGCTTTATTTCAGTTTCATGACTCAATTTCATCCAAAGTCTTTAAATGCATCTTTCACGTCAATGTCTTCATCATCGCTAAAGGTTTTGAGTCAGCACACGGTTCTCCACAGGACATCATCTTTATTTCTGAATCAATTATTTAGAAACAATTTCTCTGTATGCTCCCAATGGAAAGACAATGTGGTATACTACTTGGTGGTAAAAAAAAAAAAAAAAAGAATGGATCCTGGCATCTGCAGCTACATGAAGATTATATGTAACTGAAGATTATATGTTAACTGAAATAAGCCAGACACAGAGAGACACATATCACGTTTTCAGTCAAAGTGGGAGCTAAAAATATTGGTCCCATAGAGGTAGAGAGTAAATGATGATCACCCAGAGGCTGAGAAGGGTCTATGGGGGAGAAGAAGGATGCAGAGAGGTTGGTTAATGGGTACAAACACACAATTAGATGGGAGGAATAAGTTCCAATGTTAAACAACAGAGTGGGGTGACGATAGTTAACAATAATATACTGTACATTTCTAAATAGAAGAGAGAACTTGAAATGTTCCCAACACACAACAATGATAAATACTCAAGGTGATAGATATCCTCAACACCCTTTTTTATTTTGACTTTTATTTTAAGTTCATGAGTACATGTGCAGGATATGTGGGTTTGTTATATAGGTAAACGTGTGACATGGGGTTTGTTATACAGATGATTTCATCACTCAGGTATTCAGCCTAGTATTCATTAGTTATTTTTCCTGATCCTCTCCCTCTTCCCACCCTCCACCCTCCAATCAGCTCCGGTGTGTGTTGTTCCTCTCTATGTGTCCATGTGTTCTCATCATTCAGCTCCCAGTTATAAATGAGAACATGAGGAAATATCCTGACTTGATCATTGCACATTATATGCATGTAGCAAAATATTACCTGTATTCCATTAAAATGTACAAATAGTATGTATCAATAAGAATTGTTAAAAATTAAATTTAATCTTTTCTATACACATAAGCTTGATGTAATGAGAATATGGAGAAACCTGCACCAACAATCTAACAAATATTTTAAGCATGATTTTTTTAGGAAAACTGTTCAGACACCAGGCCCTAAAAGAAATCTCAACTCTACTATAAAGAATCATTATCACACAGAATACCATCTCTCACCGAAATTCAGTAATATCACAAAGCATCAAGAATATAAAAAAGTCTCATGTGTTTGGAAATTTTAAAAATTGCTTTAACTTTACAATTGGATCCATGCATATTAGAAAAAAAAAGAATTGTAAAAAATGAATTAACTGAATAGCCATCTTAAGAAATAAGAAATTAGTAACATGGTTTGATTCTTACGTGTTTTCTCTTGTCTGTCTCAATATCATCTGTAAGTTGGCAATTCCCAAATTTATATTTCCAAACCACATATATCCTTGAAAGCGCACTTGATATGTTAGAAGGGGTCTACAATGCTTTCATTTTGAAGATGGTAAATTTTCGAATCCAACAATACTTTAGTACTTTTTCATTTGTAAATTACTCCAGTGTACCCACATCAACAAGACATGTGGCTTGATGCATTTAGAATCCTAAAGGTTTACATGGTCAAGTTACACACACCCACAGACATATAAACTATCTGACATCTCTATTTGGATGTTGAAAACGACTCAACGTGTCCAAAACGGAGCTCTCACCCTACGCAAGCTTGTTCTCCCTATAGTAATCCTCATCGCCACACTTCCAGTTGTGCAGACCAAACTGGCCTCTCCTTCTCGTTCTAGAGTATTTGTCAGCAAATACTGTTGCCCGAAATATATCCAGTGGTCGTGTATCTGATCACCTCTCATCACCTCTACTGTTATCCACCTCGTCCACCCAAGTCCTCCTCTCACCTTTTTCAAAAGCTGACTCATTCCTTCCATTCTGACTCTCCTTTAGTCTATTCTCTACAGCAGACAGAAGGAACAGCCTTTTAAAACGGAAGTCCTTTCTCCCAATGTTATCTCTCTCCAACCTCCCCATCCCCTGCTATCCCTCCCCTAGCGCCCCTACCCCACAACAGACCCCAGCGTATGATGTTCCCCTCCCTGTGACCATGTGTTCTCATTGCTGGACACCTACCTATGAGTGAGAACATGTGGTGTTTGGTTTTCTGTTCTTGTGTCAGCTTGCTGAGAATGATAGTTTCCAGATTCATCCATGTCCCTGCAAAGGACATGAACTCATCCTTTTTTATGGCTGCATAGTATTCCATGGTGTATATGTGCCACATTTTCTTTATTCTGTCTGTCACTGATGGGCATTTGGGTTGGTTCCAGGTCTTTGCTATTATAAGCAGTGCTGCAGTGAACATACATGTGCATGTGTCTTTATAATAGAATGCTTTATAATCCTTCGGGTATATACCCAGTAATGGGATTACTGGGTCAAACAGTATTTCTATTTCTAGATCCTTGAGGAATTGCCACACTTCTTCCACAATGGTTGCACTAATTTACACTCCCACCAACAGTGTAAAAGCATTCCTATTTCTCTACATCCTCTTCAGCATCTGTTGTCTCCAGATTTTTTAATGATCACCATTCTAACTGGCATGAGATGTTATCTCAGTGTGGTTTTGATTTGCATTTCTCTAATGACCAGTGATGATGAGCATTTTTCCATGTTTGTTGGCTGCATAAATGTCTTCTTTTGAAAAGTGTCTGTTCATATCATTCACCCACTTTTTGATGGGGTTGTTTGTTTTTTTCTTGTAAATCTGCTTTAGTTCTTTGTAGATTCTGGATATTGTCAGATGGGTAGCTTGCGAACATTTTTTCCCATTCTGTTGGTTACCAGTTCACTCTAATGATTGTTTCTTTTGCTGTGCAGAAGTTCTTAAGTTTAATTAGATCCCATTTATCTATTTTGGCTTTTGTTACCATTGCTTTTGGTATTTTAGTTGTGAAGTCCTTGCCTATGCCTGTGTCCTGAATGGCAATGCCTAGATTTTCTTCTAGGGTTTTTATGGTTTTAGGTCTTACATTTAAATATTTAATCCATCTGGTGTTAACTTCTGTGCAAGGTGTGAGGGATAACACTGGGAGAAATGCCTGATACAGGTGACAGCGAGGTGGGGGGGTGGAGGCAGCAAACCACCATGGCATGTGTGTACCTATGCAACAATCCTGCAATTTCTGCACATGTACCCCAGAACTTAAAGTATTAAAAAAAAGAACTAAGGGCTGTATCCCCTGAAATTTAGGAGAGAAATAGTAATGAAAGATTGTATTGTATTTTAAATCAGGCTAGAATAATAAAGTGTCAAGAAAGTAAATGCAAGCAAGAAAAAAATAAATAAAGTGGAAATCAGATCAGTCAAAGCAATCCAAACACATCCTCATGTCAAACTTAGTTCTTACAATGGTATATAAGACTCTCTACCAACTAGCTCTCATAATACCTTTGATTTCATCTCCCCCTTGCTAATTTAACTCCTCCTCTACCAGGTTTTTGATGTTCCTTAAACATGCTAGGTATGCTCTGGCTGCAGGGCCTTTGCCCAACCTGTTCCTTTTACAAGGAATGCTCTTCCTCCAGACAGCCAAAAGGGTAACTCCTTAAAGCTCATGTTCAAATGTCACTTTTCATTAAGGCCTAAAACAGTTATTAAAAACTGTAACCCACTCTACCTCCAATACTGCCCATCCCTCTTTCCCTATTTTGCTATTCTATATAGCACTTATTACCTTCTATCATATAATTTATTTATTTATTTATCACGATTTTTGTCTGTTTCCCACCACTAAAAAAACAAGCTCCATGAGAGCAAAGATTGTTTTGTCCGTTTTTCTTTGAATGGGGCCTGGAACATATTAAGTACCCAATAAATGTTTGCTGCATGATTGAATGATAAACAGAGAAAATCTGAAGATAATGAAGGAAATAATACAGACAAAAACAGGAATCAGTAATTATCTGTTTCACTTCATAATTACTAACCATACTTGACATATAGAGGAAAAGGTTGTTAAATATGATCCATTCTGAATGTCAAATATGCTAGGCACACTACTGGCTTTCCAATTTATAAATATGACATATCTCTTCATTTATTTAGGTCTTTTAAATTTTTTTTGAGACAGAGTTTCACTCTTGTAGCCGAGGCTGGAGTGCAATGGCACGATATCAGCTCACTGCAACCTCTGCCTTCCAGGTTCAAGTGATTCTCCTGCCTCAGCCTCCTGGGTAGCTGGGATTACAGGTGTGCCCCACCACGCCCAGTTAATTTTGTATTTTAAGTACAGCCAGGGTTTCCCCATGTTGGTCAGGCTGGTCTTGAACTCCCAACCCCAGGTGATCCACCCACCATGGCCTCCCAAAGTACTGGGATTACAGGCATGAGCCACCGTGCCCAACCCTAAAATTTCTTTCAGCAATGCTTTGTATTTAGTTTACAGATCTTACATATGTTTCATTATATTTATTCATGTTACATTTCTTAATGTTATTATAAATGGTATTGCTTTTTAAAATTTCATTTTCTAATTGCTGCTAACATACAGAAATGCTACTGATTTTTTTTAAAGTTATCTATGTCCTGCAATACTGTTAACTTCATTTGTTAGTTCTAGTATTTTGTTTTGTAGATTCCTTAGCATTTTCTATGTACACAGTCATATCATCTATGAATAAAGAACATTTTACTATTTCCTTTTCAATCTGAATGCCTTTAATTTCTTTTTCTTGTCTTATTGCACTAGCTAGGGTCACTAGTAAAATGCTGAACGGATGTACTGGGAGTGACAATCTTGCCTTCTTCCATTAAGTATGATGGTAGCTAGGTAAGTTTTTCATACACGTGCATTTTCAGGTTGAGAAGGTCTCTATTCCTAACTTTCTGAGAGTTTTAAAAAATGTGAATTGAGGACTGAATTTTGTCAAATGCATAAGATCATTTTCCTTCTCCCTGAAGCATATCCTTTACAAATTCTTTAGCGTGGTTCCTTTAGTAGTAAACTCTCCATTTTTATTCATCTGCAAATGTTTTTGTTTTCTGCCTTTCTTGACAGGTATTTTCTCACTGAGTATATAATTTTAGGATTATAATTATTTTCCTCTCAGTTCTTTGAAGACAGTATTTCCACTGTGGTCCTGTGGTTTCTTTTCTTTTTCTTTTTTTTTTTTTTTTTTGAGACGGAGTTCTGCTCTTGTTACCCAGGCTGGAGTGCAATGGCGCGATCTTGGCTCACCGCAACCTCCGCCTCCTGGGTTCAGGCAATTCTCCTGCCTCAGCCTCCTGAGTAGCTGGGATTACAGGCACGTGCCATCATGCCCAGCTAATTTTTTGTATTTTTAGTAGAGACGGGGTTTCACTATGTTGACCAGGATGGTCTCGATCTCTTGACCTCGTGATCCACCCACCTCGGCCTCCCAAAGTGCTGGGATTAATGGCGTGAGCCACCGTGCCCAGCCCAGTCCTGTGGTTTCTAATGTTGTTGTTTAGAAGTCAGCTTTCTGTGAAGTTGTCAATTCTTTGTAAATAATATTTTATTTGTTTTTAATATCTTTTCTTTGTCTCTGCTGTTCTCTAGCTTTACTTTGATGTGTGTGGGTGTGAATTTTCTTTTAGGTGTTTTTTTCGTTTGTTTGTTTTGTATTTTTAGTAGAGACAGAGTTTCACTATGTTGGTCAGGCTGATCTTGAAATCCTGACCTCAAATGATTCACCCGTCTCAGCCTCCGAAAGTGCTGGGATTACAGGCGTGAGCTGTCGTACCCAGCCAGTTTCTGTTGTTTTTTTTCTTGAGACAGAGTGTCGCTCTGTTGCCCAGGCTCAAGTGCAAGTGGTTTAATCTCGGCTCACTGCAACCTCTATTTTTCAGGGTTCAAGTGATTGGCATGCCTCAGTCTCCTGAGTAGCTGGGACTACAGACACATGTCACTACACCCGGATAATTTTTGTGTTTTTAGTAGAGATGGGGTTTCACCATATTGGCCAGGCTCGAACTCCTGACTTCAAGTGATGTATCTGCCCACCTTGACCTCCCAAAGTGCTGAGATTACACGCATGAGTCACCATGTCCAGCCTAGGTTCTTAATTAATATTTGTTGACCACTGCTATCAACTTGGGGCAATTTCCATTCATTATCTTGTGGCCTCACCTCTAATTTTTAACTTATGTCCTTCTGGAATTCCAATTATCTATAGAATATAATCTCTAAATCTAATCTGATATTTATCTTATCTTACTGAGGTTTCTAATTTTTTTTTCAGTTCTTAGAAGTTTTATTTGATTCCTCTTCAGGTTTTCTCATAATTTTTATAGTCTTTTGTTTCTTCATACTTTACACTTTAAACATATTCCTGCTTTTTTTAAAAAATATTTATTTTGTATTCTGTATTTGATAATTCACACTCTTTATAGAACTTTAATGTATTGTTCCTGTTAATGCTTCCTCACACCAGCTTTTTTTTTTTTTTTTTTTTTTTTTAAACGTGAGTTCAAGTTCCTTGGAACTTATCTGTGGAGATTACTCAAGGCTAAGGTTTTTAAGTGCCTTTCTTTTCTTTTTTGTTTGACATGGAGTCTCACTCTGTCACCCAGGCTGGCGTGCAGTAGTGTGACCTCGGCTCACTGCAACCTCTGCCTCCCAGATTCAAGCGATTCTCCTGCCTCAGCCTCCCAAGTAGCTGGGATTACAGGCACCCATCACCACATCCAGCTAAGTTTTGTATTTTTAGTAGAAATGGGGTTTCATCATGTTGGCCAGATTGGTCTCCAACTCCTGACTGCAAGTGGTCCATCCTCCTCGGCCTCCCAAAGTGCTGGGATTACAGGAATGAGCCACTGTGCCCAGCTTAAGTGCCTTTCTACAAAGAGAATTTATGTTTGCTTCTGACAGGTTTCTGGGAGCACCACCCAAAAAGAGAGGCTTTAAATTTAATTAAATTTCTAAGTTGGGATTTGAAGGCTAAAAATATGGTATAAATTCTGGTTCCAAACGTATGTGAAAGTGGGCCTGTGGTTAGGAATTTCTTTTAGGCCTTTGCTATTTGTAATTATAAATTACAGCATGTTCCACCTACTGATTTTCTCAAAGGGCAGGAACAAAATGTTTATGTTTCCTACTTGACAACTTGGCAAATGTGAGATGATGAACAACACATATGAATGTCCTAAATCTATATGGAAACATGAAAGATTTTCTTAAAATGTATTCTTTTGTGCAGTATCATACCATTTGTTTGTCTTTATTTACTTCATTTCTGTGAGAAATGTACAGATTATGTCAATATAAATCGGTTTCATGCCCTAAATTCATGTAGGTTCAAATTTAAGGTTAGTTTTTTTATGCTTCCATATGGAACTTATCCTTCCATACAGTATCAGTTTTAAATTTTTAAGCTTTCAAAAGGGCTGAACTCACCTAGATAACATTGTAGCAGTTTAATCTATTTCTCAAAATGAAGACATTAAAAATTCATCTCAATAAAATCTATGGAGAAGCTCTTCACAAGACTGTTTTCCTTGTGATAAACTAGACATAGGAAATGAGTAAAAAAATAACAGCTGGATTTATATAGAATTAAACATGAGGTGGCCACAGCTTAGAAGAAATGACTAAAGGGAAAAAAGGTGTCCCTTAAATTCCGAAACAATTCTATTTTTAAAATTGAAAAACCAAGTATGTAGAGTATTCAACAGAATTTAACTGAATATTTCTTTAAATTGATGCTTAGAGCCAATGTATCCAGTTTTACCCTTGGGATTATTCCATTAATAAGACTAAAGGGGAAAAAGTGAAACAAAAGAAAAGGGCCAGTTTACACCAGAGGAGATGCCTTATTCCAACCTTATCTTGACCTCCAGGATTATTTCTGGTAGTAAAAGAAGAGCTTCTCTCCAAAATCTCATTAAAAAATATAGATTTTTACGGCATGAGTAACTTCTCTTTGGTTGCCTTCCAAAGTGTCAGTAGGACCAGCAAAAGAATAGCAAATAAACAAGCAACGTCCTATAACGTGACCTTGAACAGAGAGACTACAAGAAAGTTGCTGAGTTTAACCAAATTTAACTAGAATTTATAACTGTGCTCCATACTCTAGAAACACAAGTCAGTAAAAAGTTCATTCCCACTAACACATGGAATCTGCCAGGCACTAAAGATGTATAATCCCGGCCCTTAAGAATTTGAGGGTACATCTCACGAGATCTGGTCACAAAAGGAAATTAAAAAAAAAAGAAGTTGATGGTGCAAAGGAAGTGCTTACAATCTTCAAGAAGTCCGGTTTTAATACATACTGAAGAAACCCTTAAACAAGGAGACTGCATTTTATTGTGTGTCCAAATGACTGGTAAAACAACAAGAACTCAAGGAATTTAGAAACGGAAAGAGATCCATATGAGTTAGCTACTTGGAGAGTTTAAGGAAGGTTGCATGGACATAGCAGGATTTAAACTGGACTTGACGATACAGAAAACCTGGAAGTCTGAAAGAGGCAAGAAGGACATTCAGAAAAGTGGGCAGCCTGGCTGGGACATCATGAGCTAGCTCAGTGGAAAGGGCTATAAGTTTTAAAGGGTAGGAAGGCAGCAGGTCTGGCAAAGCAGAGGCTTTGTACTCCATAAATGAGTAGCACAAGATAAGATTCAAAAAGTTAAGGTGGGTCCCGATTACACAGGCCTTGAATTCCAGCAGGAGGAGTGCCTCCTTGATTCTATAGGCAGTGGGGTTTTGTAGATTTTTAAATAGGGAAGTAATATGTCAAAGGCAGTGACTCAAGAAGATTAATTTGTCAGAAATATGTGGACAGATTAGAGTTTTAAGAAGAATGATAAAGGGCTAAAAGTAGGTTCTAAACTCAGGCACCAGTCAAAAGCAGGCAATATAAAGACTTGCAAAGGTGCCAAGAAATATTCAAATTATTCTAAATTGCAGTCAGTATACAAATCCTATTAAGAAATCCCATTCAAATGAAATATAATCCTGAGGCTCAATGTCTGCATGAAATTATATTACAGGTATAACAGGTTTAGATAGGGAAGAAATAAATGCCAAAGAAAAGCAAATTTCTCCAGTACTATGAATGATTATTTTTTTAAGGTTTTTGAAAATAATCATAATGAACTGGAGAACCATTGCTTCCAACCCCAATTTTTGAATTATTGCTCCAGCACTGTAAAAACACAGGAAATAGGCTGGGCATGATGGCTCAGGCCTATAATCCTAGCACTTTGGGAGGCTGAGATGAGTGCATCGCTTGAAGTCAGCAGTTCGAAACCAGCATGGCCAACATGGTGAAACCCGATCTCTACTAAAAACACAAAAAAAAAACAAAACAAAAATAGCCAGCTGTGGTGGCATGCATCTGTAGCTCCAGCTACTTGGAAGGCTGAGGCAGGAGAATTGCTTGAACCCAGGAGGTAGAGGTTGTAGTAAGCTGAGATTGCACCACTACACTCCAACCAGTCTGGGTGAGAGTGAAACTCCATCTCAAGAAAAAAAAAAAAAAAACTCACAGGAAATAAAGCCTGCCTCATCTTGACACACTGATATCATTTAATAACCTGAATGTCTCGTGAATATCACTGCTATTAGTAGGTCATGAACATATACACATATACATGCATTTATGCATTCTGTAAGTACCTGGAGATACAGCAGGAAGCAAAATAAAGTCCTTGTTTCTGGCAGTAAAATAAGTTCAGTGGGAAAAAAAATCCTTGTCTTCAAAGAACTTACAGTCTAGTAGGGTAGAGATTATAAACAAACACAAAAATCAATTTTTAAAACGTCAAATAATGGTGTCATGAGGAAACTGAAGCAAGACTGAAGGAAACTGACTGATAGTGGTATTTTAGCTATTTTAGATAAAAGAGTTGTATCTCTGAGAAGCTAACATTTAGGGAGAGATCTGAGTAACATAAAAAAATAAGCCATGAGAATATCAGGATGAGGAGCATTTTAGGCAAGTGAACCAGCAGTTGCAAAGTCCCTGAGGTGGACGCATACTTGGTATTTGCAAGGAACAAAACCAGAATAACAAAGGAGTACAGGGCAATGGGAAAGTGGCAGGAAATAAAGTTAGAGAGGTTTCCAGGAACCAGATATTATGGGGCCTTGTAGATTACTGTACAGACTTTGGCTTTTAAGTGTAAGGAAGTCACAGAATAAGAACCAAAAACAAAAAAAGACATGCACTGGGTTATGTCACAGGACAGACATAATATGCTAAACAAATTTACTAGATGTGAATTTTCAGCTCTGAATTTTCCTTGCATATATCTAACACCCTTTTAGAAACAGATGATTTATATTATAAGTTCACATAACAAGAAACATCTTTGAAAAATCTTTTTTTGGGGGAGTGGGGGTGGGGACAGAGTCTTGGTCTGTCACCCAGGCTGGAGTGCAGCGGCACAATCTCAGCTCACTGAAACCTCCAACTCCTGACTTCAAGTGATTCTTGTGCTTCAGACTCCCGAGTAGCTGGGATTACAGGCACCCACCTCCATGCCTGGCTAATTTTTGCATTTTGAGTAGAGACAGGGTTTCACCTTGTTGGCCAGGCTAGTCTCGAACTCCTGACCTCGAGTGTTCCACACACTTTGGCCTCCCAAAGTGCTGGGATTACAGGTATGAGCCACTGCACTCAGCTGAAAAATCTTAAAAGGATTTTTAATTGCCATTATTATCATTAAGCAGGATATAAAAGTGGGTTGAATCAAAGGGAACATATCCAAGGTTGGGGCTCCTGCTAAGGATTTGTTATACATAGAAGATGACTGTGTTCTATACAGGACTCACTGCAAACACAGCAGGCAAAAAAAAAAAAAAAAAAAAACCAGAACAAATACACTGACAAAAAATAAGGGAGAAGAAGGGTAGAGTGTGAGAGGGAAGAAAAGAAGAAGAGATTAACAGATTTACTAGAATCCCTGTCAAAATCTCTTGTTAAAATTGACAGGTATAGCCTAAAATGTCTGTAGAAATGCAAAGGATTAGAATAACCAAAACCATTTTGAAAAAGAAGAGAACTTACACTACCCAACTTCAAAACTTACTATGAAGTTATGGCAACCAAGACCATATGGTACAGCTATAAGGACAGACACACACACAGGTCAATGGGATAGAATTGAGAAATAAACTCATATTTAGTCAGTTGATTTTAGCAAAGATGGTAAGACAATTCAACGGCGCAAGGGATGGTCTTTTCAACAACTGTTACTTGGACAAGTAGATACGCACGCATTGATTTATTCATTTAAGACTGAGTCTCACTCTTCTTGCCTAGGCTGGAGTACAATGGCGTGATCTTGGCTCACTGCAACCTCCCAAGCAATTCTCCTGCCTCAGCCTCCTGAGTAGCTGGAATTATAGGTGCCTGTCATCACACTTGGCTAATTTTTGTATGTTTAGTAGAGATGGGGTTTCACCATGTTGGCCAGGCTGGTCTCAAATTCCCCACCTCGAGTGATCCGTCCACCTCAGCCTCTCAAAATGCTGCGATTATAGGCGTGAGCCAACGCAGCTGGCTGCACGTATTTTAAAAGGAACTTAGACCCTTATCGCAAACCAGACATAAAAATTCACACCAATGTAGGGTTTAAATTATAAAACTTCTAGGAGAAAGCCTTTCTGACCTTGAATTAGGTGAAGATTTCTTAGATATGGCACTCAAAACACAATCCATAAAAGAAAAAACATAAACTGGATTTCCTGAAAATTAAAAGCTCTGTTCTTCAAAAGATAATTGAGAAAATGAAAAGATAGACATACACTGAGACAAAATTATTTGCAAATTACATATCTAATACAGAATTGTGTCCAGAATATATTTTTAAAAACTCTTAAAACTCAGTATGAAGAAACACCCCAATTGTAAAATGGGCAAAAGAAACTGTCACAGCCCAGAGGTGCCTAAGGAGACATGATGAATAAATGTAATATGATATTCTGGGTAGGACCCGGGAACAGAAAAAGAACATTAGGGGAAAAAGCTAATGAAATTCCAATAAAGTATGGAGTTCAGTTAATAACAAAATCAAGACTGTTTCATTTCTTTTTCTTTTTTCTTTCTTTTTTTTTTTTTTGGAGAGGGAGTTTCACTGTTACTGCCCAGGCTGGAGTGCAATGGCACAATCTCAGCTCACGGCAACCTCTGCCTCCTGGGTTCAAGTTAGTCTCCTGCCTCAACCTCCCAAGTAGCTGAGATTACAGGCACACATCATCACACCTGGCTAATTTTTTTGTATTTTTAGTAGAGTCGGGGTTTCACCATGTTGGCTGGTCTTGAACTCCTGACCTCAGGTGGTCCACCTGCCCTGGCCTCCCAAAGTGCTGGGATTACAGGTGTGAGCCACTGTGCCTGGCCTCCCTTCATTTTAGAAAACAGGTTGGCGGTTTCTTAAAAAGTTCAACATATGTGGCTGGGCACGGTGGCTCACTCCTGCAATCCCAGCACTTTGGGAGGTGAGGCAGGCAGATCACCTGAGGTGAGGAGTTGGAGACCAGCCTGGTCAACATGGTGAAACTCTGTCTCTACTACAAATAAAAAAATTAGCCGAGCATGGTGGTAGGCACCTGTAATCCCAGCTACTGTGAGGCTGAGGCAGGAGAATCACTTGAACCCAGGAGGTGGAGGTTGCAGTGAGCCGAGACTGCACCAATGCACTCCAGCCTGGGCAACAAGAGCAAAACTCTGTCTCAAAAAAAAAAAAAAAAAAAAAAAAGTAACATATGCTTATACTGCATGACTCAGCAGTTCTACTCCTAGATATGTACTAAAGAGAAATGAAAATATATGTCTACAGAAAGACAGCAATGTTCATAGTAGTGTTATTCGTATGAGTCAAAAACTAAAAATAAGCCAAATGTTCACCAACTGGTGAATGGATAACAAAATGTAATATATTCATACAAAGGGCAGTTTCAACATTAAAAAGAAATGACCTATTTATACTTGAAACAACATGGATAAACCTCAAAAATATTATGTTAACTGAAATAAGTCAGAAACAAAAGACTACATATTGTATGGCTCTGTTTAAGTGTAATTTCTAGAAAAAGCAGGAAGTAGATTGGTGATTGCCTCAGGGCTGGAAGTGGGAGCTGGGATTGACTACAAATGGATAGGAGGGAACTTTTTGGATGATGAAAATATTCTTAAATTGAATGGTGGCAATGGCTGCAAAACTGTATAAATGTACTAAAAATAATTTAACTGTCATAGTGGGTGAATTTTACAGAACATAAATTGGACCTCAAAAATAAGACAAATCAAAACCACAATGAAATATTACTGGATACCCATTATGATGGCTACTATAAAAACAAATCAACATAAAATAATGAGTGTTGGCAAGGATGTGCAAAATCAGAACTCTTTTGCACTACTAAGGAGATTATAAAATGGTGTGATCTCTATAAAAAAACAGTATGAGGATTCCTGAAATCCTCAAACAATTAAAAATAGAACATATGATCCAGCCATCCCACCACCAGGTATATATACAAAAGAATTAAAAGCAGAGACTCCAAGAGGTATCTGCATACCCATGTTCATAATAGCGCTATTCACAATAGCCCAAGGGCGAAAGCACCCAACCCAATAATATTCCATTGTCTGTAGATAACACATCATACAAATGAGAGATGAATGGATGAGCAAAATATGGTATCTATATACAATGGAATATTATTCAGCCTTAGAAAGGAAGGAAATCCTGTCACACGCTGCAACATAGATACCTCAACACAGAACCTTGAGGGCATCATACTAATTGAAATAAGCCAGTCACAAAAAGACAAATACCACACGATTCCACTTATATAAGGCATGTAAAGTAGTCAAATTAATAGAAACATAAAGTAGAATGGTGGTTACCAGGGGGTGGAGGGAAAAGGGCATTGATGTTTAATGGGTATAGAAAAAGTTCTGAAGATCTGTTTCACAACAATATAAATATACCTACCACTACTGAACTGTACACTTAAAAACCATACACTTAAAAAAATTAAGAGAGTTAATTTTATATTATGGGTTTTTTTAAACCACTATAATAATAATAATAATAATAATAAAAGAATACCGTGATGATGATCTGTGAGATTTCGAGTTTAAAAACAGAGACCTTTAAGGTAGGATAATGGCAAACAGGGCGCGAAAATCTCAAGAGTGCAACTCGGCAGAACAAAGTCACAGCCACTTGATAATCACCCTCCTTGGACTCAAGCTTGACAGTTCTGAGTTTTGTTGTATTATGCAATGCTGTTTCTCCTTACTGCACCATGAACATCACATTCACCGTTCACGAGGATCCCTCTCTCTCACACATACACAGAGGTACTACACATATATATACACCTGTGGGTTTGTGAGTGCAAGTTCCCCTCTCCCCCACCCCAACACACACACACACACACACACACACACACACACACACACGCACACACACATACTGAGGACTGAGGTTCAGGCAAAAACCTTATCCTATTTCGAGGACTGTCTTTTTATTTTTTTTTTTTTTGAGACGGAGTTTTGCTCTCGTTACCCAGGCTGGAGTGCAATGGCATGATCTCGGCTCACCGCAACCTCCGCCTCCTGGGTTCAGGCAATTCTCCTGCCTCAGCCTCCTGAGTAGCTGGGATTACAGGCACGCGCCACCACGCCCAGCTAATTTTTTGTATTTTTAGTAGAGACGGGGTTTCACCATGTTGACCAGGATGGTCTCGATCTCTTGACCTCGTGATCCACCCGCCTCGGCCTCCCAAAGTGCTGGGATTACAGGCTTGAGCCACCGCGCCCGGCCTTAGGACTGTCTTAGATGATGCATGGCCCTCTTTGCTCTTTCCTTCCTTTTTGGAGAGGTATACTTCCAGGGCTAGCAAGCAACCTTAAGCTCTGAAGAATGATTCTGGGACTTTCAGCCTGAAATGGAGCAAAACAGATAACATTCATACCAGGACACAGTGAAGCACAAGGCTCTAAGAAAACTCTGTATTCTCCAGCTTCTACGTTTTCAAATTCATCCCAGCAAAATGAAAGACAGAACTAGTATCAGATGGGCTGTGACCTAACAGCCTTCACATTCTAGGCTATATTTACAGGAGAATAAAAAGCAGCTCTTCTTTTCATAAAAAGACAAAGGAACAGAACCCAAGTTTTAGGTTCCTAACGGCCCACTGGTAAGCAAATTACGTCAGCAAGGGTAAATATTTGAAAATCATTATGGCAGGCCAGGCATATGCCTATAATCCAACATTACGGGAGGCTGAGGTGGATTTCTTGAAGCCAGGAGTTCAAGACCAGTGTGGGCAACATAGCAAGACCCCATCACTTCAAAAAAATATAAACATTAGCCAGGTGTGGTGACATGTGCCTGTAGTCCAAGCTACTTGGGACGCTGAAACAGGAGAATTGCTTGAGCCCAGGAATTTTGAGGATACAATGAGCTATGATTACATCACCATAATTCGGCCTGGGTGGCAGATCAAGACCCTGTCATTACTTTTTTTTTTTTTACTTTTTTTTCTCACCCTGTCTTTTGGTGCTGACCCTTTCTCTAAAAAACAAACAACTCACCCAAAAAGTCATTACAGCAAAATGCAAGACAAATATCAGATGAGCTACGATCTAAGAATCAAAGTATAAGTTGAGAATCCCTTATCCAAAATGCCTGGGACCCAGAAGTGTTTCATATTTTGGATTTTGGAGTATTTGCATTCTATTTACCCTGGTTGATCATGCTAATTCCAAAAATCCACAATCTGAGATGCACCAATGAGCATTTCTGTGGAGTGTCATGTCGATACTCAAAAAGTTCAGGATTTTGGAGCATTTCAGATTTTGAATTTTCAGATTTGAGATGCTCAGCCTGCATATTTACCTGTCAGAAATGGTTCAAGATTACAATCTTCCAAACAGGTTCAGTCTCAGGAGATCAAGATACCTAGAATGAATCTGATGCTCCTTTCAAACAACTGGAACATCAGATTCACCTAGAGGTCTAAGAAAAGAGTATCATCTGTCAGTTTCCTCAAATAAGACTCTATTCTCCCAACTAAAGAAGACAGCCCAACTCACAATACACATTCAATAACTACTGTAGAAGAAGTGTTTCAGCCTACACCAACTTATCAATATCATGAATTCTGTAACATCCAATAATTTGAGAATACAATAAAACCAATTAATACCGCTCTTAAGAAAAAAAAAATGGCTTATTAAAAACAGCTGTAGGCCAGGTGCAGTGGCTCTCACCTGTAATCCCAGCACTTTGGGAGGCTGAGGTGGGCAGATCAAGAGGCCAGGAGTTTGAGACCAGCCTGGCCAACATTATGAAACCCTGTCTCTACAAAAATACAAAAATCAGCCGGGTGTGGTGCACAACTGTAATCCCAGCTACTGGGGTGGCTGAGGCAAGAGAATTGTTTGAATTCTGAGGCAGAGGTTGCAGTGAGCAGAGATTGCACCACTGCACTCCAGCCTGGGCAACAGAGCAAGGCTTCATCTCAAAACAAACAAACAAACAAACAAAAACAATTAAGAACAGGTGTAAACAGCAAGGCAATTCACCATAAGTGCCCTTGTCACAAAAGCTATTTTCAACTCCAGACACATCCATCATTTTAAAAGAAGTATCATAAAAATGTGCTTTAACAATTAAACAACATAAACAAGAAGTTAGACTTGTTCTTTCACAGGATTACAAATGGTCTTCCGTTATTCCTGGTCTGGTGAATTCTGCTGATATATTTAAAGTTGTTATAAATAAGTAGAAAACAAGCATATTGTGTTTTACCAAAAAGTTCATAAGCACTGATAGCACCGATGCTTACGCCTAGTTGTCTAAAGTTCAAAAAGAAGATCTATGAAGTATAGGAAAAAAACAAAGAGGACAGATTTTTAAAGTTCAAATCAAAGTGATGTATACAGAATCCAAGTCAGTATTAAACAGAGGGGCAGTTAAAATAGAACAAATTAGGCCACATTAAAGTATTACTGTAATTACAGTTTTATAATTACAGTATAATTTAAATAACAGTATTTTTTTAATTATCTAGGTTAATTCTGTTTTGATGCAACGTGTGGAGAAAACTGGTTGGCTTAGCTGTTCAAACATGCTATATATTTATGTATGCAAGAAGCAAAAGAGAGTTTCTGTCAATAAGAGGCAGTCTGGTTTCTAGGTAACAAATTTTATGAGTCTTTCAGCAAAAGATGTTATCTTTACTGCTGGGTGAAAAAACAACTTGGGCCATCAAATCAAAGATGATGAGCACTCAGAAAAAGGGTCTAAAGAAGCACAAAGTACCTTAAATTTGCAGTTTTAGAGACCCTTCTTTAAAAGCAGGGGTTGGCAAACTTTTTCAGGGCCAGATAGTAAATAATTTAGGCTCTGAGGGCCATTTGGTCTCAGTCGTCAATAACTCAATTCTGCCACTGTAGCTCGAAAGCAGCCATAAACAATATGAAAATGAGTAAGTACGTCTGTGTCCCAACAATTTTTTTTTAAGACAGAGTCTTTCTTTGTCACCTAGGCTGTAATGGCACAATCTAGGCTCACTGCAACCTCCGCCTCCCAGGCTCGAGCAGTCCTCGTGCCTCAGCCTCCTGAGTAGCTGGGATTACAGGCGCATGCAACTGCACCCGCCTAATTTTTATATTTTTCAGTAGAGACAGGGTTTTGCCATGTTGGCCACACTGGTCTTGAACTCCTGGCCTGAAGTGATCCACCGGCCTTGGCCTCCCAAAGTGCTGGGTGAGCCACTGCACCCAGTCCCAATAAAAGTTTACTGATGGACATTGACATGATTTTCACTAAGAGTCACTTCACAAAATATTCTTAATTCCCTTCAAACATTTAAGAACATAAAAGTCTTGCTCGATCATGGGCCACACAAAAACATGGGACAGGCTGGCCTTAGTCTGCAGGCTACGGTTTGCTCACCCAGTTAAGAGGAATCCCAGGTGTGTGCAGTGGGAGACACTGGGCTCTTTCTCGCTGGAATTTCAGGGGAACAGACACACTAAACCAACACGTGGAAGTTTTGCTTTCCCTCAGAAATAAATCACCACAAACTGAAATGCAATGGTGACTAACCACTAATTAAAGAGATTAGGCTTAAGGACTCTGTGGTTAGAAAATTAGCAAGAGCAAATTGCTTGAATTAGGATAGCAGGAAGCCTGTTAGAGGCATCCAGAGCTAGACGTAGTATAAATATGTTTTTGCCAAAAGGAACAACTCATTTCTCTCAGAGACTTGGAAGTAAGATAAGTTGCCAGAGTGCTGATACGTGAATTGGCTTTGCTTTGAATACAAGTCTTGAGATTTATTTGAAAAACCTTGTTTACTCAATATTCTCACCACCCCCAGAAAGGAACACAAGGAAATGGGCCTGACATCTAGTGGAGGCTTTAGGGAACTGTCAGTACATGACAAGTCTTCCTTTCTGAAAGAAAACCAAAACCAAAACAAAATGCAAAAACATAAATGGCGGAGAGGAGTTAGACAACTGTGTATAATATATTGTGTTGAGTGTCATTCATTCACTCTATACACTGTAGGTGCCTACCATGCACCAAGCAGTATTTTAGGTTCTAGGAATTCAGTGGAGAACAAGACGAAGTCCAGCCTTTGTGGAGTTTACATTTTTGTGACATGATTAACTTTATTTGAAGGAAAAGATGTTAAAAGTTTATAGCCTTCTAACCACTTAAAAGCACTTTCCCATATGTTATCTTTAAAAAAATATCCTGATAAGACAGGTTTTATTATCACCATTTTACAGAAAGCCAACTGGGGTCTTTTTTTTTTTTTTTTTTTAGACAGTCTTGCTCTGTTCCCCAGGCTGGAGTGCAGTGGCGTGATCTCAGCTCACTGCAACCTTCACCTCCAGGGTTCGAGCAGTTCTCTTGCCTCAGCCTCCTGAGTAGCTGGGATTACAGGCACCCACCACCATGCTCAGCTAATTTTTGTATTTTTAGTAGAGACGGGGTTTCACCAGATTGGCCAGGCTGGTCTCAAACTCCTGACCTCAGGTGAACTGCCCACCCTGGCCTCCCAAAGGCATGAGCTACTGTGCCCAGGTCTCTTGATGTTCAATCCACTTTTCCTTCTCCATACCCTACTGCCTCCCTTCTATTATTCAACGGAGATACAGTTATTCAGTGTTCTCTCTTGATTGTGAAACTAACCATGAGATTCAAACAACACTCAATTACTGCATGTTTCTGTAATAACAATTTCATTGTGTGTCAGTGTGTTAGGATACTGAGGTGCAATGGAAAGACGGCTGTCGACAGTCTGGGGTCCTAGACTCTAGTCTCCAGGCACCATGTTGCAGCTGTGTGATTTTGGGTACATCATTCGACCTCATCTATACTGTTTCTTGAGCTAACAGGCTAATGTGGCCAGGTGAGGAGGCTCACACCTGTAATCCCACCCAGCACTTTGGGAGGTTGAGGTGGGAGGATGGCTTGAGACCAGGAGTTTGAGACCAGCTTGGGGAACACAAGACCCTGTCTCAACAAAAAATACAAAAAGTAGCCAGGTGTGGTGGTGCACACCTGTAGTCCCAGCCACAATGGAGGCTGAGGCCAGAGGATCACTTGTGCCAGGGAGTTCCAGGTTGCAGTGAGCTATGATCACCCAGCTGCACTCTAGCTTGAGCGACAGAGCAAGAACCTGCTAATCAATCAACCAATCAATAAGCAAATGATATTTATATTATAAAGGCTGTTGCTGAGGTTAAATGAAATAATGTACACAGAAGAGGTAAGCAAAGGGCCCAGGACACAGTGGGTCCTCCATACATATCAGTAACACTTGCATCTCAGAATGTGTGAGGATCTGAGTAAATCTCTATGACAACAGCAAAACATCCAAATATACAATACTTCATGTCATATGTAGTTTCAATTCCTGCCCCAAATTTCTGTTTTATTTTATTTCTATTTAAATTTTACTTCTGGGCATCTAATAATGGTACAATATGAGGTTTTTAAATCTTCGTGTTTACAAACTTCTCTCTCCATTGCCACTATGATAGTCCAAACCACTATCATCTCTCACTTGGCCTGGCCTCTCTTTCACCCTCATCCCATTCTCCATTTCTACCCGTCAGGTAGAGATTTTTAAAATGGAAAATTCAATATGTCCCTCTCCTATCCATAACTCTTCAGTCAAGCATAAGGCCCAACACCGTGTGGCCGCTCTTGCTTGCTTGGCAGCCTGCCCCTGCTCCATGGCAAAGCCCTCTGCGTCCCTGGCCAGGAGGTTCCTCCCTCTACTCTTCACGGGCTAATTCCTAGACATCTTCTGGCCTCACTAGAAAAGTTCTTCACAAAAGCCTGTTTTTGGCGGGGGGACAGGGTTTTGCTTTGTTGCCCAGGCTGGAGTGTATAACAGTGTGAACATGGCTCACTGCAGCATCAAACTTCCGGACTTAAGCAACTTGCCCCCCACCCCACCCCCACCCAACCTCAGCCTCCCAACATGTGGGACCACAGGTGTGCACCACCACACCCAGCTCATTTTTTTAGAGACAGGATCTTGCTGTATTGCCCAGGCTGGTTGCTTACTCCTGGCCTCAAGCTATCCTTCCCTGGCCTCCCAAAGTACTCAGATTACAGGTGTGAGCCACCATGCCTGGCCCATACCTGTAATCCTTTCTTAACCTCCCAATAAGATAAACACAAACCATAAGATAAAGACATCTTGTTAGAGAACTACTTTCATAGATAGGACAAATATATGATTTACATCTCTCAGAGCTTCAAAATGAGGAGGACAGTTCTTTTGGATACAATGGTCTAATCTTGAAACTGATCAGAAACCACAAAATCTATTTAGAAATTCTAACTTTAAAGAAATCCCTAACCTTTCCAGTATTTAGACAAGAATCATATCACCAGCACACAACTGGGGAATATTTAAGCTCCATGAAGCTATTCTTTCTAGCCAAACTATTTATTTTAAACCTCTTTAGAAGACACTTACTGGCCTCAGTTATCTGGGACAAAGTAAAACTTAATTTTGAAGTGACTAATGCCACAATAGGCAACTTATACCCCTTCTTAAGCTGCACAATCTATTACAGTGGAAAGTTTTAAGAAAGCTTCCCTCAATCTGCAGGGTGCTTCTGTAAATGAAAAATATCTGATTTCGGAGTATATAGAAGAACTACAGATTCCATATAGATGTACAGAGAGTTAAAACACATGGACATGAGAATGTCATTATTGTTGGAAATAGAAGAATATCACATTTACATAAAAACAGAAGGTTATTTGCCTACACCTGAAAAAGCAGAAGATAAACAATGATTTGGAACATTCACCCTTTTCCAAGGGAAAGATAACACCTCTGTATTTCTCAGAGGAAATTTATGATCCCCAGTGGTTCAGGATCCATAAGTACTGACGCGCAAATCTTGGAGTCCACATATTTTCTTTTTTTTTCTTTTTTTTTCTTTTTTTTTTTTTTTGAGACCAAGTCTCACTCTGTTGCCCAGGCTAGGGTACAGTGATTCAGTCTCCACTCACTGCAAACTCCTCCCAGGTTCAAGCAATTCTCCTGCCTCAGCCTCCTGAGTAGCTGGGATTACAGGTGTCCGCCACTATGCCCAGCTAATTTTTGTATTTTTAGTAGAGATGGAGTTTCACCATGTTGGTCAGGCTGGTCTCAAACTCCTGACCTCAGGTCATCCAACCCTGTTGGCCTCCCAAAGTGCTGGGATTACAGGCGTGATCCACTTCGCCTGGCCTGGAGTCCACACATTTTCTAAAGAGTCAGACTTCGATTTGTACTAGTTTATTACTTCGCTGGCTACACACAAAAGGAAATATTGGTAAGCCTATCAGAAAAGTCTATCAACAGCATTAACCTTCAATCAAAAGGATCTCATGAACTAAATTCTGGATAGCCTACTGCAACTACACTAATCTGGCTTCTTCACTCTCACTCAAACCTATTTGCAACTGCACGAAGTACTATGTGAATACTGTTTGCACTTTGCAGAGTAGCTAGAAGGTCCTCAATAAGTATTTGCTGAATGAATGAAAATTGAGAATCTTAGCAAGCATTAAGAATTGCTACTCATGGCTGGGCACAGTGGCTCATTTAATCTCAGGACTTTGCGAGGCAGATGACGGTGAATGACCTGAGGTCAGGAGTTCAAGACCGGCCTGGCCAACATGGCAAAACTCCATCTCCACAACAAATACAAAAAGTTAGCCAGGCATGGTGGTACATACCTGCAATCCCAGCTACTCGGAAGGCTTAAGAACTGCAATGACTAATGAATTACTTGCAGTAAAGTCACTAAATGGAATACCATTTGAGATTTTGGATAAATTTGAAAAACTTTTTTTTTTTTTTTGTGACGGAGTCTCATTCTGTCACCCAGGCTGCAGTGCAGTGGCGTTATCTCAGCTCACCACAACCTCTGCCTTCTGATTCAAGCGATTCTCCTGACTCAGCCTCCCGAGTAGCTGGAACTACAGGAGTATGCCATCATGCCTAGCTAATTTTTGTATTTTTAGTAGAGACAAGGTTTCACTATGCTGGCCAGGCTGGTCTCGAACTCCTGCCCTCGTGATCCGCCTGCCTTGGCTTCCCAAAGTGCTGGAATTACAGGCATGAGCCACCATGCCCGGCCCAAAAACATGTTATTAAATAAGGTAATAAACTTATAGAACAATATGTAGAGCATGACCATTTATATATAGTTTTAACATATCTGATTTTTATGGAGGTATAAACATCTAGTAAAAGTATTTTAAAAAGTATAAAATCATGAATATCAAACAAATGTGAGTGGCTACCCTTTGGGAGAAAGAAAGGTTGATTAGATGAGGAAGAAGAACACAGGAGACCAAAGTTTTATCTTTAATGTTTTATTCATTTTTTTAAAAAGATCCAGGCTGGGCATGGTGTTTCGCACCTATAATCCCAGCATTTTTGGAGGCCAAGGTGGGCGGATCACCTGAGGTCAGGAGTTCGAGACCAGCCTGGCCAACATGGTAAGACCCCATCAATACTAAAAATACAATATTAGCTAGGCGTGGTGGTGCATGCCTGTAACCCCAGCTATTTGGGAGGCTGAGGCAGGAGAGCTGCTTATACCTGGGAGGCAGAGATTGCAGTGAGCCAAGATTGTGCCATTGCACTCCAGCATGGGCAACAAGAGCAAACTCTGTCTCAAAAAATATATATAAAAAAAAAAAAGATTCAAGGCAAACATAATAAAATAAGAATTACTAAGGAAACATTCAAGTTCTAATTCTTCACTCTCAATCCCAGACTGCATTTCTACTTAAATTTCTAACAGAAAACTCAATATGGGGAGGGCTTTTTAAATAGAGGAAACCTGATGTCAGGTTTGCCCAAAGACAGGGAAAGTGGAGCCATAGAACACTGGGAACACTCAGGAATTAAAGGCCTGGAACCTGTGAAGGAGGGGTGAGAGGTGGCATTAAAAGTAAGAGGACTGGTTGAAAGTATGGATAAGAAGCAGCAAAATCCCTACCACCTCCAGCCTGACTCCCAATACCACAAAGCCAAATGACTACTCCTTTCCAGGCCCACCAGGAAACCAGAGATTACTCTCCAAACTGAGCAGGAAGCCCCTGAGCTCAGAAGCTGCAGGTGGAGGTAGGGGTATGGAGCCCAAATGAAAATGAAGAGATTAAGTGAAAGTCTACACTAAACTATTGGATTTTCCAACATATGTCTCCTGATCAGGATTCACATAACTTTTGATGCCAGAACTCTATCCTAGCTATGAAAATATAGAAACCTTCATGTAGCTCCATGGGGGGAAACATGTCATACACTGTGGCATTATATGTGGAGGCAGAGGTTAAAAGCAACCAAGGTGTCTACCTCAGGGAGAATGGACAGCTAAAATGCTATTCATAACAGCACTTACAAATAAATAACTTAAAAAAAAAAATCTGAGACAAGAGTTTCACTGTGGTTGCTGAGGCTGGAGTGCAATGACGCAATCTCAGCTTACTGCAACCTCTGCCTCAGCCTCCTGAATAGCTGGGATTACAGGCATGTACCACCAGGCCCGGCTAATTTTGTATTTTCAGGAGAGACGCGGTTTCACCATGTTGGCTGGGCGCATCTCATACTCCTGACCTCAAGTGATTTGCCCACCTCGGCCTCCCAAAGTGTTGGGATTACAGGTGTGAGCCACAGCTCCTGGCCATAAATAAGTATCTTAAAGGGACATACAGAACAATATCTACTTTTTAAGAACATACGCTAATAAAAAGATATGTAACAGGCACATTAGAATGATTATCTATAGGGGAAAAGGTGACTAGAGTGGTCAATAGTCATAAAGGGAAATTTTAAATATATGATAAATAGCACAAATAAAATGGTGGAGAAAGTCTACATATCATAGTAATAATTTTAATAATTATAATATGTAAATCAGTTTTAATTATAATCATAATTATAATGATATTATAACAATACATTTGAATGACCAGACTTGCCAGGTTTGGTCATTCTATCAAATGACCAAGGTTTTCACGGTAGACTATCAGGTTGTCACGTTAGATTTTTAAAATCCAGCTTATAATCTGTACCTTTTTTTCTAATACATCATTCAGGCTCCATAGTCAAAACCTAAAGACACAGAAAAGTTGGAAGTAAAAGTTTAGAAAAAGTTATGCCACACACATACCTAATAAAAGATATTGAAAGATGTAACTGGCAAATAAAACTGAAAAATATGGACCATTTTCCAGACTAAAAGTAAGTTATAAATTAATAACAAAAAGGCAACTAAAAAACCTCTGTATGTTTAGAAATTAAGAAAGTATACTTCTCAAAGAAGAATCCTAACAGAACTTAGGAAATATTTAAAACTAAACAACAAAAAATATTATGTAGTAAAACTTGGGTAATACCCAGATAAGGTTCAGAGAAATTTATAGCCTTAAATGCATCTACAAAGGGGGAAAAAAACAAAAACAATAAAACCTGAAATGAGTAAGCTGACCATACCTTTAAAGAAGTTAGCAAAGGAGGCTGGGCAAGGTGGCTCACACCTGTAATCCCAGCACTTTGGGAGGCCGAGGCAGGTGGATCACCTGAGGTCATGAGTTCAAGACCAGCCTGGTCAACATGGTGAAACCCCGTCTCTACTAAAAATACAAAAATTAGGCAGGCATGGTAGCACATGCCTGTAATCCCAGCACTTTGAGAGGCCAAGGCGGGTAGATCACAAGGTCAAGAGATGGAGACCAGCCTGGCCAACATGGTGAAACCCTATCTCTACTAAAAATACAAAAATTAGCTGGGCGTGGTGGCAGGCACCTGTAATCCCAGCTACTTGGGAGGCTAAGGCAGAAGAATCACTTGGACCCAGGAGGCAGAGGTTGCAGTGAGCCGAGATCGCACCACTACACTCCAGCCTGGGCAACAGCACGAGACTCTGTCTCAAAAAAAAAAAAGTTAGAAAAGGAATAGCAAAATAGGTCCAAAGAAACTTAATAAAAGAAAAAAGAAAGCACATAAATAAATGAAATAAAAAACATACAATACATACAGTAAGAGATTATCAAAACTAAAAGTTTGTCCTTTGAAAAGTCCAGTAGATTGGAACAAACCTAAGTCAAGATTTGACAGCTTAAAAAAAAAAGCCATTAAATACATTAGAGTGGAAATTAAAAAGGCTCATTAACATACATACTGTGGTCTTATAAAGACAATAAAATATTATGAACTTTGTGTCAACAACTTTTAAAATTGAGATAAAATTAATAAATTCCTACAAATAGAAAATGCTCCATCCAAGGCAACTTCAAAAATAAATAAAAAATAAAAATAGTTTTCTAATTGTTTTTTAAAAATTGAATTACCAGTTAAAACTCTTCCCACAAATAAATCTTCAGGCTTAGATGGCTCCATTAGTGAGTTTCATCAAAAATTTGCAAAGAAAATAACTCCAATCTTGAACAAGCTCTTCCAAAAATATAAAAAGAGAGAATGCTCCCCAATTTTGTAAGAATCGCAAACTGAACAATAAAAACAACAAAACAAAAATAACCCCCAAATCAAGGGAAGTTACAGGCCAATTTCACTCAAAAACAGAGCCAGAATCTAAACAAAATACTAGCAACAAAACCCAGCAGTGTATTCAAACAATGCCCAACTCAGATTTACCTCAGAAGGTAAAGATGATTTTTAAAAACCATTAATGTAATTCACTACAATAACAGAATAAAGAAAAAGTCTTTGATCATCAGTAGAGAAAATCATATAATCATCTCAATACAGAAAAAGGTCTTTGATAAAATTCAGCATCCATTCATGACAAAAAGAAAGCACTGTTAGCAAACTAGAAATAAAAGGGAACTTCTTAAACCTGATAAATAGTTTCAACAAAACCTACATCAAATAACACACTAAATGAATGCTGAAAGCATTCTCTTCGGGATTAGTAATAACACAAAAATGCCTTCTAAACCACTTCTATTCAGTATTGCACCAGAGGGGCTAGCCAGCATAGTAAGACACCCTCCGCCCTGCAAAAAGTATGATTAATTTTCAAAAGTATAAGGTACGGAAGAGAAGAAACAAAGCAGTCATTATTTGATGATCAGATAATTATTTATAGAAAATTCAAAAGAATCTCAGCATAAAGTACTAGAATTAAGGAACAATTTAAGCAAGATGACTACACAGATAGTGGACTAAAATACAAAAACTATTTGCATTTCCATACACTAGTAACAAATTGTTAAGAAATATAATTCAGAAAATATTCCATTGCACAACAGCATATGTTTACCAAAACTCATTGAATTGTACGCTTAAGGTAGGTGTATTTTATTGCATGTAAAGTGTATCTCAAATAGCTATAGGAAAAAAGATATTACTAGTACTTTTTTTTTTTTTTTTTTGAGACGGAGTTTCGCTCTTGTTACCCAGGCTGGAGTGCAATGGCGCGATCTCGGCTCACCGCAACCTCCACCTCCTGGGTTCAGGCAATTCTCCTGCCTCAGCCTCCTGAGCAGCTGGGATTGCAGGCACGTGCCACCATGCCCAGCTAATTTTTGTATTTTTAGCAGAGACGGGGTTTCACCATGTTGACCAGGACGGTCTCGATCTCTTGACCTCATGATCCACCCGCCTCGGCCTCCCAAAGTGCTGGGATTACAGGCTTGAGCCACCGCGCCCGACCTACTTTTTGTAATAGCAATTACAAATGTCAAGAGAAATGAGAAACTAATATATGTAGACTTTTCTGGGGAAAAATTATAAAACTTTACTTAAAGGTATAAGAAGATATTTAAATAAACGCAAAGACACATTCATGGAATGAAAGCTTTAATATCATAAAGATGTCAATTCTCCGCAATTCAATCTTTAGAGTCAATGAATCTCCGATAAAAAAATCTCAACAAAATTTTACGAGGAACTCAATAAGATAAGTCTAAAATTTATATGAAAGTGCAAAGAGCAAATAATAGACAAGACACTCAGGAAAAAGTAGATTACTTAGTCCCTCATGGTAATTAAGACAGTGAGATATTGGCATAGGGATAGACAATTTGACCAAAGGAGCAGAATAAAGAACCCAGAAGCCAGCCTGCGCATATTTGCAAACTTCATTTTTGACAATGGTGGCATTGTAGTCAGTGGGGAAATGATGGATTACCTAATAAATGACCCTGAGACAAGTTATTATTCAGATGCAGAAAGCGAGGGGCTGGGGATGAGAATTGGATATTCTACATCACACCACACACAAAAATCCATTCCAAATGAATTAAAGACTTATGTGAAAGGGCCATCTTTAAAACCTAAAGAAAAAAATAAGGAGAAAGCCACTATAATGTTGGGGCAGGGAAAGATTTTTTTTTTTTTTTAATTCAACACGAAAAACACTAACCAAAAAGGAAAAGGGTTAACAGATTTAACAAAAAAGGGATTATAGGCAACAGATAAATTGTGCTATGGAACACTGTGTTGGGGTGGGAGACATCTTTTTTCCCAAGAACAAAAAGAAAGCAATGAGAAACCACAGGAAAAACAACAACAACTGTACAAGAAAATCAATCAGTTAACAAATCAACAACTGTACAACTTAATCAATCAGTTAACAAAATTGAATGACTTTCAGCAATCAATGGTAGGTACGAAAGAAGAGCCCAGTGAACTCCAATGAGAGAGTAACTGCACAAAAGGATCCACAGAATCGCAGCACACTATGTGACTCTGTAATGAAGGATACTAACTGTAAATGCCATTATTTGGTTTTCAACTATTAGATTTAACCCTTAATCAACCTCAGAAGACTTAGTTATGGTTATAGAAGAGAAGAGAAATATTATCAGCTTTGACAATATAAAAATAAGGGCACAGATGACAGACATTAGGAAGCAAAGGAAAAGTAAACAGAAAGTACTAATTTTCTCAGTTTACAAAGCAGAAGTCAAAAAGAAGTTATAAGAAATCGAGTTTTTAAAATATTATTTAAAATAAAAAAGGTAACCAACTTTAAAATGGTGATATAATTATGAAAAACAGGGATGCAGAGTCAGAAGTGAGGTTGACTTCTTATAGCACAAGTCAGTCAATAATGTCTACAACTGGCTGGGCAGAGTGGTTCACATCTGTAATACCAGCACTTTGGGAGGCTGAGGCAGGTAGATCACTTGAACCCAGGAGTTCAAGACCAGCCTGGGCAACATAGTGAAACACCATCTCTACTTAAAAATTTTTTTTAAATTAGCTGAGCATGGTGGCCTGAGCTTGTAGTCCCAGTTACTGGTGAGGCTGAAGTGGGAGGATCGCATTTGAACCTGGGAGGCGGAGGTTGCAGTGAGCCAAGATCACGCCACTGTGCACCAGCCTGGGTGACAAAGCAAGACCCTGTCTCAAAAAATAAGAAGAATGATAATAATGTCTGAAACTGATAAGTCAAGAAATGGTGCTCCCAACATATTATTTAGAAATATGGAGATAACTATTAGTAGATTTAAAACCCAAAGGACAGTGAAGTGAGGGAGGGTATGTTGCATTCATTATAAGGTCTTCTGTGTGACTGAATTTATAATTCACATGCATGGATTATTTTAATAGATGTAAAAAGATTTCTAAATACTTGAAAGAAAAAAGGAAAAAAGCACAAGATTCTCTAGAGCTCCTTTAGTTAAACTACCTTCCATCTGGCAGGTGAAAGAAAATGAATGCTCACTCCAACAGAAAAACCTCTAAACACCTGATAAAGATTCATGATCCAAAACCCTACCAAATTTATTCATCAGAGAAGCATAGTATCATCATTTAATTCAGAGTGAAGAAAGCAGTTTAGAAGCTGAATCTTATTCTTCACTGTTTCTCTTCCTCTCTTCTTTCCTCTTTCTGTTTCTCAACTTTCTTGTTCCCCTCTAGCTTTGCTTTATTAGCATGAATATTCAACTAAATATACATACGAAATACCAGTTTTATTTACAGAATATAGTCTTATGTTTCCTAATTTTCTCTCAATACAAAAAGAACAAGTTAAGTTGATTTTCATTTCCATGTTGTCTAAATTAATTTAAGTCTCGATGAGCATTACTGCTGCAGAGAAAAAGATTTCTACCACTGATTTAAGGAATGAACCCAAAACAACAAAAGGCAATGCAGCTAAAACCACAACAGTAATTACTCTTCAATGGACTCATGTTTCTGGAGACTGCCATATTACTCAGGCTTCAGGAATCAGGAGCTAGGTTTCCATGAGGTTACAGTGATTTACAGAGAAGAAAACTTGAAGTCTAAGTTCCCCCAATAGAAAGTAAAAATTCGAAAGTTGAATGTTCATGTTAAGTGATGTCTGGTTTTGATCCACAGAATTTCACAAGGCCCCCATTTCAGTGTGATTCACATCCACACCCAGGTATGTACTTACACTATATGTGCAAGGTCAAGTGGTTTCTCTGGTTGCTCAGGAAAAACAGGATGCGGGGGTTCTCTGGTGGGTACACACCCCAAAGATTTACTAATTGCATGGCTCAGCTTCTTTGCAGGAGATTTCTGTGTCAAAGCAGAAAATAATAAGGAATCAACTTTTCAAAAGAAAGGAACTTCAGAAAAAAACCTTGTGACAAGAGTGCAGAAAACATCTTTTCAAATACAAATCAAGATTCATTACAGTCAACATCACCGGACCCTGCAGAAAGGAACCTCCGGTTGTCCCAAGGTCACCTGTGGTCCTTCATTTCTGCAGTTCCTCCTTCATGTTTACAATAAAGTCACACTATCAAGCAATGTCAACTTTCCTTCTGGACATCTCTATGTACTCCTGGCAAGAACTACCTCTTTCGATGCTTCTGGATCATTTTTGCTAAAATGTAATGTTAATTCCCCGATCAGAGTCAGAACGTTTTGCTGGAGACCAGGTGCAGTGGCTCATGCTTGTAATCCCAATACTTTGAAAGGCCAAGGCGGGTGAATCGCCTGAGGTCAGAAGTTCGAGACCGGCCTGAACAACATGTTGAAACTACGTCTCTACTAAAAATACAACATTAGCTGGGTGTGGTGGTGGGTGCCTGTAATCCCAGGTATTTGGGAGGCTGAGGCAAGAAAATTGATTGAATCTGGGAGGCAGAGGATGCAGTGAGCCAAGATCATGCCATTTTACTTCAGCCTGGGCAACAAGAGCAAAACTCTGCCTCAAAAAAAAAAAAAAGAAAGAAAGAAAGAAAGAAAAAAAAACCTTTTTGATGGGCTACAATACTAAAAGGCTAAGAGTACATAGCTTATGGATGTTAGCAGATTAGCTAACTAAGTCACATCCCCAAGATGTTAGGATATTCCCAAATAAACATGAGGCAGAACACTTGATATTAAGGGTCAGGTTATGTAGTCAGGTACAGAGTACGTTCACAATACACAGGCAGTATCAGACCCAGGGCTCTATATTATGATATATGATGCTACAAAAATAAGTTGGCATACCAATACATTTTTCTGGAAGGTAGAATAATACACACCAAAGACTACCAAGTCTAAGATTTAATCATAAATATGCACAAAAATAAACAATATGGAACACTCACTTCTAAAACCCATATTTAAGGAAGCACCTTTTATACAGATTATACTGTCCAGACAATTCCTCTAAAATAACACTGTTATCTGAGATTTTCTTGGCAGGATATTAACTGTAAAAAAGTTTAGATATTTCATCCTGATGCCTCTGCAGTTTATTACCATATGTGCCACTTTAATCGGAAAATAAAACATGGTTGCAGCTGTCTGCTTCATCAATACCACATCCCCACTAGACTTCTATATGCTGCTTATTCTAGTATTTTAACACAAAATAAACAAAAATCTGTTTGCCTGTAAGACCATATAGGCCCAGTTAATGAATATTTATTTATAATAAAGACTGAATTATACAATTTCTTCAGAAACTTCATGTATTGGCTCCAAATCACCTACTACTATTCCCTTCAACACATTCAATTCTGGGAAAAGTTGGTCAGGCACAGGGGCTCACTCCTGTAATCCCAGCACTTTGGAAAGCCAAGGCAGGTAGATTGCTTGAGCCCAGGAATTTGAGATCAGCCTAAGCAAATGGTGAAACCCCATCTCTAAAAAAAACTACCAAAAAACATTAGGTGGTGCGGTGGCATGCACCTGTAATCCCCGAGACTTGGGAAGCTGAGGTGGGAGGATCCCTTGAGCCTGGGCTGTCGAGGCTGCAGTGAGCAAAGACTGCACCAACTGCACTCCAGCCTGGGTGACAGAGTGAGACCCCATCTCAGAAAGAGAGAAAAGAAAAGAACATTCTGGGAAAGGTCTAGATGTAACCGAATTTCCTTAAAAGTATATACAGCAAAACACAGCGGAAATTCTGAACTTCTCCCCAACTTCTTTCCATTTTCTTTTTGCCCAAGAAGAAGTCGTGATGTGACGCTGATTCTTCCCCCACTAATCCAGTTTCTGCACTGCCCCCAGAGATCGTGTCACTCTTCTGCTTAATATCCTTCAAAGGCTGATAGTCACATACAGAATGAGATCTACAAAAATGTCTCATTTTCCATACAAAAGCTTTCATACTTGACTCCTGCCTCTCTCTTTCCACTTCCCACTCACCTAAGTGATGAGCTGCTCACAGTTAACTCAAAATACACTGTGTTCTTTTAGGTCTCTGTATTTTGGCACATGCCTTTCCCAGGTCTCCCCTTCCCAATCTATCTTTCCATAAATTTTCTGCTCTCCTCTCAAGCCTGCTGGTCAGCAACCCTTCCTCTGTGAAGACTTTCCTCACTGCTCCATATGACAGCAAGTGCCTTTCCAGGCTCCCATTTACCTGTACCTATTTCCACTGTTGCACCTTACCATGCTCTACTGCAATTTTTAATTTGTTTGTCCATCTGTGTTTTACTAGTGCTTCTGAGGGGTAGGATCTACATCTTATTCATCTTTGTATTTTCAGAACCTGTCCTATAATAGAATGTGTATTTGAACAAATTATTTACCTTGATTAATTTTCCAGATTGCTTTTACCTACCTAGTAAAACCACATATATCTTTTTTTTTTTTTTGAGAACTACAAGTAAAGGCAATCAGAGAACATCAAAGAGAGCACCTTACCTCACCTTTATAATGAAACACTACATCTGTCATCGATGTATTAATTTCATGATTTTTTGCTCTATCTGCCATTAATTCATGCAATGTATTCGAAATGTATTATCACACAGACTACTTGAGCTCTATCCTAAAAATAATAGCCATGAAACAGAAAGGTAAATTCAATACATCAAGATGAATTCCAAATAATTAAAGCACATCAAGAGAAGCTTGGTATGTATGGGAAGGAAAAAAAAAAAAAGGAAATAAACACATGTAATCACACTATTAGCTAAAGTCTAGGAAAAAAACAAAAAAGATATTACCCTGAAAATTTTAATTCTATGTACCCAATTAGGTTGTCTAAATACATAAATAAGTGATTTCCTTAAGAGATCTCAAGGTGATTATGACTTGGGCCTGAAGTGAATTTTGATAATAGTTAGTTTAGGAGGCTACTATTCACAAAGTCTCTAAAGCAAGAGTTTGAAAAGTGTGGTAAGTCTCAAGACAGGAGCATTAGCTCTTCTGTCCAGTCAGCCCTTAGGATGAGGCCCCAGAATTGAGAGTCGATGACTAAAAATTTCAGGAAGCTAGGAGGGAGCGAGGGCAGAGGAACAGCACTACAGGTACAGTCTCCTACACTTCCTCTAAGCACCTATATCAGAGATGCTGTTTGAGGTCTCTGTACTTTCTCCCAACTTGCACTCTAAAACTGATTTAATGGAGATGTCTTAACTTAGAAAGTTAAATCTCCTCTAAATACTATTAGGCAATTATTTCAAATAGGATATTGTATTTTCAACACCCTAATCCACTTTACCTAATTTCAAAATATGTCCCATTCTCTCTTAAAAATACTACAAGGTTATATTTTAAAAATATACGAGGATGGGCATGCTGGCTCACACCTGTAAAGCCATCACTTTGGGAGGTCAAGGTGGGAGGATCACTTGAGGCCAGGAGTTTGTGACTAGCCTGGGCAACACAGCAAGGCTCCATCTCAAAAACAAACAAACAAACAAACAAAACCATTAGCTATGTGTGATGGCATATACCTGTAGTCCTAGCCTCTCAGGAGGCTGAGGTGAGAGGATCACTTGAGTCCACGAGCATGAGGCTGTGGTGAGCTACAATAGTCCCACTGTATTCCAGCCTAGGTGACAGATTGAGACCCTCTCTCTAAATATACATATATACACACACCAAAGAGTATAAAATGTCTATGTACAGTTTTAAAAGTTATTAAACAAACACCTACCTATTCACTATTCTGCCTGTGATACAGAACATTAGTCACTCTGAAGACTCGTGATGGGCCCTTATCCTAATACTATATCCACTCCCACTCTGCCTCCTCCTCTCCTGATAATCACTATCCTGGATTGTATATTAATCATATCTTTATTATCTTACCAACTATGTATAAATAATACATTGTTTAGATACATCTAAAACCTGTATAGCCCTATATATATTCTTCTAAACTTGCTTTTTTCACTCAGCTACATTATAATTTATCCATTTTGATGGATGTAATTCCAATTTATTCATTTTTTTCACTGCTTGATGGTATTTCATTGCTTAATTACATTGGAATTTATATATCCATTCCACTGCTGATGTATATTTGGAGTGTTTCCATGTTTTCCACTCATTTGCAGTGCTGGTATAACTTTCTTGTCCATGTCTCTTAGTGGCCATGTATAAGAATTTTGTAACAGTGGAATTATTGGCTCATAGGGTTATGCACATTCAATTTTACTAAGCACTGCCAACTTGTTTTTACAAAGTGGTTACACTAATTTCCACTCTCATCAGCTGTGTAAGGTTCCTTAAACTCCACATTCTGGCCAGCTTTGTTATTGCCAGACATTTTAACATTTGCCAAGCTAGTGGGTGATGAATGGTATTGTGGTTTTAAATTACAATTCCCTGGTTATTAAAAAGATTGAGTCTCTTTTCCTATGTTTATGGGCCATTTGCGTTTCTTCTTCTGTGAAATGTCTGTTCCTATCTTTGTCATAGGGTTGCAATGGATTGCATTTTTTTTAAAAACTGATTTGTAAGAGTTCTTTATGCTTTTTGTATTTTTAATCCTAGGAAAGTTCTAGCTCACAACTCCTATTTTGAAGCTTGTTTCTCACTCTACTATGTTTTTGATGAACATCTTTAATAACAGCAGTCCCAATTTAGTGATTTTTTTTCCTCTATATTTTGTGCTTTTTGTACCTTAAGAAATATTTCCCTCCCCAAGGCTACAAGGTATACTCCCACATTGCCATCTAAAGTTTTATAGTTTTTACTTTTTAGATTTAAGTTTGAATCTACTTAGAAATAATGTCTTGATAAGTATGAGGAAATAATCCAATTTCGTCCTACACTTACTACTTATATTTATCATTTAATAGTCCATTATTTAATAAATGGACTATTATTACATACATTCCTGCTGGATATATATTCTATTTCTATCCCTATAACACCACCAGTGATTTTATGACTATAGCTGCCTCCTATCTTTTCAGGAAGTCTAAGTGCCCCAGACATACATTCTTCTTTGAGGGTGTCTTATCTTTGGCTCTTTGCACTTTCCACTTTAAGTTTTAGAATCAGTTTGTCATTTACCACCAAAAAAATCCTGTTGGGATTTCAATGTGAACTGATCAAATCTATGGATAATTCTAGAGAGAAGTCACATCTTTGCATACTGACCATGTCTTTCCATGAATATGTTCGTTTCTCCATGTATTCAAATCTTCTTTAATGTCTTTCAAACAGTTTCAAATTCTCCTCCATAAAGGATTTGTATGTCTGTTATTATTCCTAGGTATTTTACAAATAGGTTTTGTATATTAGCAACTCTGTTCTTTTTTATAAGTTGTGATAAGATATACATAGCATAATATTTACCACTGCAATCATATTATTATTATTGTTTTAGAGATAGGGTCTCGCTGTTGCCCAGGCTGGAGTGCATGTTGCTCAATCATTTAAAAATGTACAGGTCAAGCAGGGTACGGTGGCTCAAGCCTGTAATCCCAGCACTTTGGGAGGCCAAGGCAGGTGGATCACCTGAGGTCAGGAGTTCAAGACCAGCCTGGTCAACATGGTGAAACCCAATCTCTACTAAAAATACAAAAAATTAGCTGGGCATCGTGGTGGCAGGGCTGTAATCCCAGCTACTTGGGAGGCTGAGGCAGGAGAATTGCTTCAACCTGCAAGGCGGAGGTTGCAGTGAGCTACACTCCAGCCTAGGTAACAGCAAGACCACATCTCAAAAAAAAAAAAAAAAAAGGTACAGCTCAGTAGGGTGAAGTATATTCACATTGTTGTGCAACCAATTTCAGGAATATTTTCATCTTGTAGAACCAAAACTATACGCTCATTAAACAAATGCCCTTTTCCCCTTCCTTCCAGCCCCTGAAAACCACCAATGAACATGTAGAATGCTTCCGCCCCTTGAGTATCATGAATAGCATTGCTATGAACATAGGTGTACAAACATCTCTTTGAGACCCTGCTTTCAATACTTTTGCTTATATATCCATAAGTGGAATTGCTGGATTATATGATAGTTTTTTTTTTTTAACTTTTTGAGGAACCACCGTACTACTTTCCACAAAAGTTGCACCATTTTAAATTCCACCAATAGTGCACAATGGGTACAATTTCTTAGGGTTGCCACTAAAATGCTGAATAAAAGTGAAGATGGCAAGCCTTCTTGTTTTGTTTTCAATCTTAAATCTTTTCAACCTTTTGCCCGTAAATATAAGAGATGCTATCAGATTTTACAAGTACTTTACATTAGGTTAAGGGAGTTTCTCCTATCCATAGATTGCTAAGGTTTTTGTTGTTGTTCTGTGTGTGTTTAAATTATCAATAGATGTTGGGTTTTTTGTTTTTTGTTTTGAGGCTGAGTCTCAGTCAATTCCCAGGCTGGAGTGCAGTGACTCGATCTCAGCTCACTGCAACCTCCACCTCCTGCAACAGATTCACCTGCCTCAGCCTCACTGTGCCCAGACTAGATCTTGGGTTTTATTAAATATTTTATATGAGTCTTTCAAGATAGCTATAAGGATTTAATCCATCAATCTATGAATGTGATAAATTATAAGAATATACCCTTGATTGATGAATAAAACCAGTATAGTCACAATATATTATTTTTCCTAAACACTGCTGAATTTTCTATTTTCTTCATATTTTCGTTTATGCTTGTAAGAAAAAAATGGCTTGTAATTTTCCTTTTCTTGCTGACTTTTAAGACTTTGGTATCAAGGTTATTCTAGCCTCAAAAATAAAATTGGGAATGCTCATTATTTCTTAAAGAATCTGGAAATTTTTTTTTTTTTTTTTTTTTTTTTTTGAGACGGAGTTTCGCTCGTTACCCAGGCTGGAGTGCAATGGCGCGATCTCGGCTCACTGCAACCTCTGCCTCCTGGGTTCGAGCAATTCTCCTGCCTCAGCCTCCCGAGTAGCTGAGACTACAGGTGTGCACCACCATGCCCAGCTAATTTTTGTATTTTTAGTAGAGATGGGGTTTCACCATGTTGACCAGAATGGTCTCGATCTCTTGACCTCGTGATCCACCAGCCTCGGCCTCCCAAAGTGCTGGGATTACAGGCATGAGCCACTGTGCCCGGCCCAATTTTTGTATTTTTAGTAGAGACAGGGTTTCAACATATTGGCTAGGCTGGTCACCAACTCTTAACCTCAAGTGATCTGCCCACCTCAGCCTCCCAAAGTGCTGGGATTACAGGCATGAACTACTATGCCTGGCTGAGACAGATTTTTTAAAAATATTTGACAATTGTCGCTTTTTATCTAGAAAATTTAATTAATTTACTGATTGGTAATATATTTTTATTCATTTTTTATGGCTTATTACGTCATTACTTGTTTCATCTTTTTCCTTTTTGTCCTTTTCAGGTTTTATTTTTCTCAGTTTCCTCTTTTGGAAATTTGCTCTTTGCTTTTACTCTTCTGGCAGCTGCTTTTGTTGTTGTTGTTAAATGAAAGCAACATGTATTGAGAACTTAAGTGTCAGGGATTTGGCGGGTGCTTTTCATTTAACCCTCAAAATAGTCTTGCGATCAGATCTTCACACATAAAACTCGGTGTAAAAATTAAGGCTGATATCACTAGGTCTGTCATTTGTTTCGTGATACAAACAGCCCATCAACAGGTGAAATTACTCAGAGAAAGAACAGCTGGCAACTGGGAGGGACAGCTAAGAGCAGTGAAGCATTCTCACGAGAAACTAGAAAGAAACAGACACCCACAGCGCAGCATGGGGATGCGGAGTACCACCCTGGGGACTCGGGGGTGGGAGGGTCATGAAGGTGTGTTAGGGCGGGGACACGGTGTCCAACTGAAGGGCAGATTCCAAAGTGGGCAGCAGGAGGCGACTCACTATAACAGTTTCACATGTGTTCCTGTGCCAGGGGCTGAGGCTTGTTTTCCTCAGATAACCATGAACCAGGCACTGAGATACTATGAAAAACTTTTTTCTTGAGCGCAGATCACTGTGTTTCAATCAGCCTCAAGCTAATTCCTTGTACAGCACAATCTTCAGCTCAGGGTACATGCTGACAGGCCCAGACATTGGGAGCATAACAGCCGAATGGAAAAAGCTCAGGATTGGTGCCTTTGAGGCCATTCCTGTCATTTCACTTCCAATTACTCTCTCTTTCTGAGTACATCATCCTGAGCTCCAAGCCACGCCGTCTGAGGGGATCCAAGCAGAAAAATATCCCCCAGTGGCAGACTCTTGGTCCAAAGCCTGCTAAATCCTCAGACAAGTCAGGAACTTTCTCTATTTTAACATGAACACTTACCACAATCTTAATCAACATCTCTAATCTCACCTAGTAACTCAAGTCCCTTAAACTTAATTATGCCTCAACCAGTTTCATGTCATAGTTGTTTAGTACTTCAGCTGCACCTCATCATAAGCTCACCAAATTAGTCATTAATTATACCTAGTGCTTAAAGTGATCCATGTTTATCAATTCCACTTTGCACTATTTCTTCTTTCTTGCCTCAAATTATTTTTTGCTTGAAGGATATCCTTTATTAATTTCTTCAGCAATGTTTTGTTAGTGACAAGCTCCTTGAGGCTTTTTTTGGAAAAATATCTTTATTTCTTCTTGCTCTTGAATAGTTAGCTGGGTAAAGAATTCCGGATTGATCTTTTTCATTCTACGCTTTATATCCTTCACTTGCTTTTTACACTTTCCATCTCCTTTTATCTATGTTCAGCACTCTGTATTCTGACTAATTTCATCAGATCTTTTTTTTTTTTTTTTTTTTTTGAGATGGTGTTTCGCTGTCGTTACCCAGGCTGGAGTGCAATGGCACAATCTCGGCTCACCACAACCTCCGCCTCCTGGGTTCAAGCAATTCTCCTGCCTCAGCCTCCCGAGTAGCTGGGACTACAGGCGTGCACCACTCATGCCCGGCTAATTTTTGTATTTTTAGTAGAGACGGGGTTTCACCTTGCCGACCAAGATGGTCTCGATCTCTTGACCTCGTGATCCACCCGCCTCGGCCTCCCAGAGTGCTGGGATTATAGGCGTGAGCCACCGCGCCCGGCCCAATTTCATCAGATCTAATTCTCATTCCCTAATTTTCCCTCTAATGGTCCCTAACTTTCTATTTAACCCCTCAATTGAGCTTAACTTTAATATTTTTGAGTTCTGAAAGTTCAATTTGGCCTTTCTTCATGTCAGCTTGTCCCTTTTAACAATGCCACTATTCCTAATTTCACTTAACTTTTTGAACATGCCATTTCTAAAGTTCTTGGCATGCTAAACCTATCTGTTGTTTGTTTGCTGATTCTCCCTCATAGTACACTGTTTTGTGATTGGGTTTGTAATTTTTGATAATAAGCTCACCTTTAGCAGGAGTTTTTTTCCGCATGGGAGTCCCATTTGAACTGAGCTATAGAAGTGAATGGTGCCAGGCGCCGTGGCTCACGCCTGTAATCCAAGCATTTTGGAGGCCAAGGTGGGCGGATCACCTGAGGTCGGGAGTTCAAGACCAGCCTGACCAACATGGTAAAACCCCACCTTTAAAAAAAAAAAAAAAAAAAAGAAGTGAATGCCTACAGAGGCATTTGTGTGTGTGTGTGTGTGTGTGTGTGTGTGTGTGTGTGTGTGTGTGTGTTTGTGGGGGGGGGGGCGCGAGTGGTGCTATCCAACAGAACTTTAAGGGATGATGAAGACATGCTACATCTGCATTGTCCAATATGGAAGCCACTAGCCCCATGCGGTTACTGAACACTAGAAATGCTGCTACTGTGCCTAAGAAACTTTATTTATTTATTTATCCATTTGTTATTTATTTTTGAGACAGAGTCTTGCTCTGTCGCCCAGGCTGGAGTACAGTGGCATAATCTCAGCTCACTGCCGCCTCCACCTCCTTGGTTCAAGCAATTCTCCTGCCTCAGCCTACCGAGTGGCTGGGACTACAGGCATGTGCCACTGTGCCTGGCTAATTTCTGTATTTTCAGTAGAAATAAGCTTTCACCATGCTGGCCAGGCTGGTCTGGTACTACTGACCCCAAGTGATTGGCCCACCTCAGCCCCCACAAAGTGCTGGGATTACAGGCATGAGTCACTGTGCCCAGCTAGAAACTTAATTTTCAACTTGTGAACCCTGAAAGAGCCAATCCTTCAAGGTGGATTCTGAGTGGTGAATGGCCTAAATTCAAATAGAGCCAAAACAGCCATTTGCCAACTAGCGGTCACACACATACTCTGCTTCCCAGTAAACCCTATGTTTATCTAACATTGGGACTTTCATAATTGTCTGTTCCTACATGAGGCAATAGACTATCTCTTGCATCAACCAATCAGAACTCAGCAAACATCAACCAATCAGTACTAAGCAAATTTGCAACTTTCATTTGCATAAGTGGACCAGAGTAGGAACCTGGACAGGAACTTTCTCTGTAATAGACAACTCCTCTTTTGCTTCTCTCAGCAGGTACCTTCATTCTGTACCAAAGGCCGCATCTCCCTAGTTTGCACTGGAATAAAACCTCTTTAATCTAAACTTTTCAGAAAACTTTCAGTCACAAATTTTAACTAATTTAAACTTGTACTTAACGCTTTGGCTCGAAAAGATTATTACTTTAGTTTTTCAAGGTACACTTGGGAGGTTTTTTTTCCCCAGACACTGCCCTGGCTGCTGCATGTTTTTTGTACCTTCTCTGGGCAGTGGAATTTTTCTAGCTCCTCTTTCTTTTTTTTTTTTTTTATTGAGACGGAGTTTCGCTCTTGTTACCCAGGCTGGAGTGCAATGGCATGATCTTGGCTCACCGCAACCTCCGCCTCCTGGGTTCAGGCAGTTCTCCTGCCTCAGCCTCCTGAGTAGCTGGGACTACAGGCACGTGCCACCATGCCCAGCTAGTTTTTTGTATTTTTAGTAGAGACGGGGTTTCACCATGTTGACCAGGATGGTCTCGATCTCTCGACCTTGTGATCCACCCGCCTCGGCCTCCCAAAGTGCTGGGATTACAGGCTTGGGCCACCGCGCTCGGCCGCTCCTCTTTCTTAAGGAGGCAGCTCTTCTAAAGTTCTGGCCTTTACAGAAATATTAGTTCTACTTACTTTAAGTGAATCAAGACACATTTCCTTCGTTGTGGGGACACTAAACCCTAACCTCTGGGGCTAAATCCAGGATCCAATCTGATAGATCCCTGGAACACCACAGTGTGAGGTTTAATCCTGATAGCCAGGGCTTCCTCTGACTTTTAGTCAAGCTAAATTCTGCATTTCAATTGTTGTTATATTTAATCCAGCATGCCTGTCTCCGTCATTGGAGAAAGGAGATTACAATTAGCTTAGTTTACCATGTTGCTGGAGTCAGCAGTCAGGTTGGTGCAACAGGATAGGACAGATCTTCTAGTCTTTTTTTCTTTTTGGAGACAGAATCTTGCTCTGTTGCCCATGCTGGAGGTGGTGCAATCAGGGCTCACTATAGCCTTGGCCTCTTGGCCTCAAGCAGTCCTCCCACCTCAGCCTTCTGAGTAGCTAGGATGAAAGGCACACACCACTGTGCCAGGTTAATTCTTTTTTTTTTTTTTTTTTTTTTTTTTTTTTTGTAGAGACAGGATCTTTCGTTGTTGCCCAGGCTGGTCTTAAACTTCTGGCCTCAAGTGATCCTCCTGCTTCGACCTCCCAGAGTGCTGGGATTATAGCAATGAGCCACCACACCTAGCCTGAATTTCCATTCAATTATCTTAAATGGGAGTTGAATTATTCTTGCATTTCCAGGATAAGTGTGACTTGATAATGCTCAAATTAATTTACTAATTTTTTAATGTAGAAATTTTACACCTGTATTTTTTTTTTTTAAATCTACTGCTAAGAGTCAGGCACCTGTATTCTTTCTTTTCTTTCTTTTTTTTTTTTTGAGACAAAGTTTTGCTCCTGTTGCCCAGGCAAGAGTGCAATGGTGTGATCTCAGCTCACTGCAACCTCCGCCTCCTGGGTTCAAGCAACTCTCCTGCCTCAGCCTCCAGAGTAGCTGGTATTACAGTTGCCCACCACGACAGCCAGCTAATTTTTGTGTTCTAGTAGAGATGAGGTTTCACCATGTTGCTCAGGCTGGTCTCGAACTCCTGACCTCAGGTGATCCACCCACCTCGACTTGTATTCTTAAGTGTGGACAGCTTGTAGTTTTCTTTTTGGTGCTGTCCTTGCTGTTTAGGGGTGACGGTTATGCTGGTCTAGTAAAATTGGATGGATGCATTCCAATTTTGTACTCTGGAATGGTATACATAAAATGAAAATTATCTGTTGCTTGAAGATTTGAGAGAACTCACCTGTTAAATAGTCTAGGCTTGATGCTTTCTTTGGAATGTAGATTTTTGATTCTCATTCTAATATTTTTAACTTGTTTGCTAACTATTAAGATTTTCTACTTATTTTACCAAATTTGGTAGTATCTATTTTCTTAAAAAATTATACAATGAATTTAGATCTTCCAGTTTATTAGCATAAAGTTGTTCATAGTATTTTCTTATAATTACAAAAAGCAAAACTGTCTGTACCCCATATCACTATTTCTGAAATTGTTTGTACTTTAAAGAAATTACATTAGTCAATAAATTAGACCTATTTTACTATTTTTTTGAAACAACCATCTTTTTGTTATCCTGATCAAGTTTCTTATTTCTATTTCAATAATTTTTTAAGTTCATGTTTATTACTCTCTTCTACTTCAGATTTATTAGTACTTCTTTCAGTTTCAGAGTACTGAAATCTAGGTTCCTTTATTTTCAATCTTTTCTTTCCTAGAAAGTACATGTAAGGTTTTAATTTTGCATCGAGCATCATTTGAGATGCAAGGCATAGGTTTAGGTATATTGTGCTTTTCCAGTCATTTAATTTTGTTAATTTTGATTATGAATTCTTGTTATTCCGTGAGGTTAGAAGTTTATATTCTTTTTAAATTCAAGATGTGTACTAAGGTTATTTTTTTTTTTTCTTTCTGTTGTTGATTTGAAATTTCACTGCATTGTGGTCAGGGAGGCTTCTTCCTAAGAACAGAAGGAGGTGAGGGAGTGAGGCACGTGGACATCTGGGGAATGAGCTCTCCAGGCAAAAAGAAGAGAAAGTGCAAGGCCCTAAAATGCAAGTTTGCCTGGCGTGTTGAAGGAAAGGCAAGATGTGAGTGCAGTGTGCCTGGAGTGGAGCAAGGAAGAGTGGGGCAGAAGATGAGCTGAGAGGTAAGGGGGTCAGGTGGGCTAGTGCCTTGTATACCACTGTGAGGACTATGGCTTTTACCCTGATGAGATGAGACACTCTTGGAGTGCATCCAGCAGCTAAGGATCTGAGGTTTTTAGCAGAACCATTCTGGCTGCTATATTTAGAACCGACTGAAGGGAAAAGGACAGAACTGGGGCCATCACGCAGAAAGTCTCTGTAACAATTACGTATGTATATGTTTGTCATACACATAAATACATACATACACCCACAAACATGCAGTGTTACTAAGAGCAGGATAAACAGGCTTGTGCTGATACCAATTCCTGATAAATTTTACTTTCTAGCATTTGAACCTCCCTTGGTCCATCCCAATGTTGCCTGCCTTGAGTTGTTTTATATTAATATTTTGTAAAATCATAATATTTGTAATATTTATTGTTAACTGTATCCTCTAACATAGCACATAAGTGGTTACTATTGTTTTCTTAAATCTGAGTTTTTATCTTTTAAGTAGATGAGTTTAATTTTTTCCATTTGTTTTGATTACTGATATGTATCAGTAATATATATTTGATAACTGATATACATGTGTCAATATATATATTTCAATGTAATCCTAGGACTTATTTTGTATCTTTTATTTTCTATGACTTTCTTTTTTCCTACTTTCCTGTCTTCTCTAGGATTGGTCAAGGTTGTTTTTGCCACACTGTTATCTTCTAATAGGTTTCAACTTTTATATTTTATATCTAACTCGTCTAGTAGTCACTTTTACTTTTTTTTTTTTTTTTTTTGAAACATAGTCTCACTCTGTTGCCCAGGCTGGAGTACAGTGGTGCAATCTCAGCTCACTGAAACCTTCGCCTCCCGGGTTCAAGCGATTCTCCGGCCTCAGCCTCCTGAGTAGCTGGGACTACAGGTGCGTGCCACCATGCCTAGCTAACTTTTTGTATTTTTAGTGGAGATTGGGTTTCACTGTGTTAGCCAGCATGGTCTCAATCTCCGCACCTCGTAATCCACCTGCCTCGGCCTCCCAAAGTGCTGGGATTACAGGTGTGAGACACCACGTCCAGCCACTCTTACATTTTTGATGCATACTTAAAATGATATTTTCTTAAAAGTTGAAGTTAATTACATTTTATATATTCCTCTTGAATTCTTTTGCATGTTTTTATTTCCCTTTTTGCTCCACCTACCCATAAAATTCCATTTGCTAACTTTGTTGACCTAAATTGCAACTTATTAAAAATTATCATATATTTTACAACCAATATTTACTTAGATGGACCATTGTTGTTTTCCTGATTTACTTGCTTCCTTATTTTTTCTTGGATCCCGTTACTACCTTCTGGGTTCATTTTTTTCCTTGCTCCAGTGGAGTGATCAGGGCCCACCGCAGCCTCAACTTTCCAAACTCAAGCAATCCTCCCACCTCAGCCTGCTAAGTAGCTGGGACTATAGGCATGCACAACCACACCCAGCTAATTTTTGTATTTTTTGTAGAGATGGGGTTTCACCATATTGCTCAGGCTGGTCTCGAACTCCTGAGCTCAAGTGATCCTCCCGCGTCACCCTCCCAAAGTGCTGGGATTACAGGTGTGAGCCACTGTGCCCAGACAGTATATCTTTAAATAGTTTTTCGGCAAAGCCCTTAACATCTGAGAATGCTACTGTGGTACACTCACTGGTGAGAGCTAGTATAGATGGGATAGAATTTTAGCTCAGAGTTACTTTTCTCATCATCTTAAAGGCACTGTGCTATTACTTTCTTAAAACCAGTAATGAAATCTAGCACTTGAATTTCAATTCTTTTGAAGACCATCAGTCTTTTCTCTCCAGTGTCTCCTAAGAATTTCTCATCATCATTATCACAATGATGCATATCTAATATTTAATATTTGAGGGCTCGTACTTTTTCAGTACTGGAAATTCTAGAATATTTTCAGATCTCAATTCCCCCCCGCCTTTTTTTTTAGATGGAGTCTTGCTCTGTTGCTCAGGCCAGAGCGCAATGGTGCGATCTCAGCTCACTGCAATCTCTGCCTCCTGTGTTCAAGTGATTCTCCTGTCTCAGCCCCCTGAGAGGCTGAGACTATAGGCACACACCACCACACCCAGCCAATCTTTGTATTTTTGGTAGAGATGGGGTTTCACCATGCTGGCCAGGCTGGTCTCAAGCTCCGGACTTGAAGTGATCTGCCTGCCTCAGCCTCCCAAAGGACTGGGATTACAGGCGTTGAGCCACCATACTCATCCAAGACCTCAATTTTTCAAACATTGTCTCTTGTCAATTTTCTTCACTTAACAGCTTCTATTAGATAAATAATGGAACTTCCACACTGACTTAAATGCCTCAACTTTTCTTTCAGACCCATTTCTTGCCTCTTGATGCTGAGTTTTGGAAGAACTTCTCACCCTGATCTTTTAGTTCATGCATTTGTTCTCCAGCTACTTTCAATTTACTATGTAGCTCATCCAATGAGTTTGCTTTAACAACTATAGGTTTCCTTTTCACGACTGCCTGTTTATTGCTTTATGATTTCTACTTCTTTTAATGTGCATGAAAGTCTATCCTTTGTCTTCTAAGGAAATTACATTTGCCTATATTTAAAGTTTCCTCGGATAGCTCTGCTTCCTAGGGTATAATTCTGCTGTTTATATTTCATATGTTCATATTTTATATTGTTGTGCTAGGCTTCCCCTTGATTTTCATGGTTGTTGGCCATGCAAACATCCCCCAGGGCTGTCCACTTGTGGTCTGAGTCAACAGGGGCCTCTTGGCTGGGATCCTTGGCTGAATCTGTTCTGAAGGAGTTGGCTGAACAGCCGGGGGGGTCCCAGCAGTAGTGAGAACTTCCTGCAGGCAGTGTAAGCGGCTCCCTTCTGCAGCTTCTCATTTTAGCATACACCACCTTCACTTCAAGATGTCTTATGGCTTTGGGGCTTTGGAACATTTCTCATTTTTAATTTTGGAAGAGAATTTATTAATCTAACTTAATGCCTTATCATTTCTATGGATTTGGTGTAGAAACGGGATGAGGTCAGGATGTGTTCGGTCAACCACCTTGAAACTGGATCTATTACTTCTTTAAGTATCATCTCCCTGCATTTTCTTTAGCCTCTATCTGGAACTCTTACCAGATGGAAATCCTCAATCCATCCTCCACCCTTTATTTTTTTTTCTTTTGCTTTATAATAATAGGAATGTACTAAGGAATATTTCTCTAGTTTCCAGCTCACAAATTTGTTCTTCAGCTATAAACCCTGTTAATCAGCTTATCTATTGAATTTCTTGTTTTAACAATCAAAAATTTAATTTCCAGGATCACTACTTAATTATTTTTGGTAGAAAACGTAACTGCTCATATCTCTAAGGATTTAACTATAGTTTCTGCAAAATCTAGTTCTGCTTATTCTATTAATTCTACTTCTGAGATAAATTCTTCTGTTACCTCCTCAGTTCTCTTCTCCAGTTGTGTATCTCTCATTTGGGGTGATTTTTAACTAAGTGCTCAACTTTGTAGTCAAGTCTTCCTGTTCAGACATCTACTCTGTGCTGCATGCCTGGAGGGCAGGGATCGGAGCTGTTTTCAGTCAAAGAGGGATGGAAGGTGCCAGCTCATCAAAAAGCTTTATAGCTGGTCTTCTTAGCAAGGTAGCTTCCTATTCTCCTAGAAACCATTCAGCACCTGGAACACTGCCCTGTCTCTCCAATCCAAGCTCCTATATATCCTACACCGGCCTGAGACACCTCCATCACCATGCTAAACTGTCAGCATTGCCCTGTCACTTGCCACGAGCCCTGCACAGCTCCTGATAGCAACTACTTCAAGCGAGAGCACTGAAGACACTGTCCACATCATTAGCAGCAATGCTCGCCGGCTCTGGTTCTGGACTAAGGTTTCCTTTTGCAAATAGATCTCATCTACTTTTCACAGAGATTCTTCGTAGTCTGCAGCCTACTAAGGGTTTCCTTTCCTTCCACCTGCCCCACCGATTGTACTTACAGATAACTTAAAAAATTCTCATTTATCTAAGCATCAGAAGCAAGGTGGAAAAGCTATATAGCATGCCCTCAGTCCACCACCTTGAAATTCCCATTTCTTTTTATAAAATTAAAGTTCATAAAAATTTATTTTAGAAATTTTGTAATTTCTCTTTTTGATTTTTTAAGAGATCTCTTTTTACGAGATCTCTTTAAAAAGACCTCTTAAAAAAAGACTTTTTTTTTTAAGGAGTCTCACTATGTTGTCCAGGCTGGTCTCAAACTTCTGGGCTCAAGCAATCCTCCTGCCTCAGCCTCTTGAGTAGCTGGAACTACAGGCATGTGCCACAGCACTCAGCTAATATATTGTTTTATAAAAGGCTTCAAAATAACTGCATTAAAAAGTGAAACATTGGAATTGCTAAGCTCCAGTTTAACTTAACTGGTAAGCCATAATTTAATATGTGAGAGAAATATAATCCATGTAATTTTTGTTAATCTTCCAAGATTTAGGAGTATTAGCTGACAGTTATAAAAATATGGGTAGGTAGGGCTGGGCAGGGTGGCTCATGCCTATAATCCCTGCACTTTAGGAGGCCGAGGTGGGTGGAACACCTGAGGTCAGGAGTTTGAGACTAGGTTGGCCATCTCTACTAAAAATACAAAAAAATTAGCTGGGCATGGTGGCAGGCGCCTATAATCCCAGCCACTCAGGAGGCAGAGGCAGGAGAATCACTTGAACCCGGAGGCTGCAGTGAGCTGAGATCACGACACTGTACTCCAACTAAGGCAACAAGAGCGAAACTGCCTCAAAAAAAAAAAAAAAAAAAAAGGCTAGGTAGAACAAAATGTAATTTGTTCACATATGGCTTCTGAAACATGCTTATAAATTACAAAAACCCCTTAATCCATGAAAAAGAAACCACTCTTATTCCAACTGGTTCAGCGATAGCTACATAAGAACAGCAGCATCTTGTGCTGAACAGCAAATAACTTTGGCTTCCCTTTCAAGAAAAAAATAATACAAAGATTTGCTAGAATTCAACATCAGTAGACTGACACATTCCTAGATCTCCCATGATAGCAGATATAAATGTATGGTTCTATACACACATTTTAAGACATCTCTTTAAGAAGACCTCTTTAAAAAAGAGGGCTAAAAGGGGTACCCTTGAAATAAGAATAATTGCTACATGAAATGCTAATACTTTAAAATTGAAAAGGCTGTGAATATGTATAGGAAAAAACAAAGCTTTTGGCCAAAGTTCAAGGCCAAGGCTTGCTCCTAATTGAGCTGTCATCAATTTAGCCTGGGTGGGAAGCATTCAAATGGGGGCGGGGGGTACAAGTGGGTGCTGGCACCCGTTGGAGCACACACGACAGGGAAAAATGTTGCACTGAGTACTGACTTGTCCTATAAAACATTAGTTTAATATCATAGACAGAATTTCTTTTCTCTAGACAGTTTTAACCAGCAGTTCATGGTCTCATTTTTTTTTTTTTTTCCAAAAATTTGTTGAGAATTTTATTGCTTTACAAGAGAATTAAAGGTAATATATTGCCCAGAAGTAAAGCTCATATATTGCTGGTAGGAGTGTAAAATAGTAAAGCCACCTTGGAGAGTAATTTAGCAATACCGAATAAAACTGAAAATGCACATTACTCTTATCCCAAGGATTCCACTCCTAAAAACAGACCACAGAGAAACTCTCCACACTGCAGCAGAAGACCTGTACCAGAAAATCCACTGAAGCTGTGTTTGGAAAACTAGTAAATTAGACACAAGCTAAATGTCAATCAATAAGAGGATAACCAGTGTGGATTCTATATTGCACTGAAAATAGCCACATCAGCGTGGAGATCATTTGAAAAAGAATGCAGGTGAGGCCAGGCATGGTGGCTCACACCTGTAATCCAAGCACTTTGGAGGCCAAGGCAGGCAGATCACCTGAGGTTAGGAGTTCAAGACCAGCCTGACCAACATGGTGAAACCCTGTCTTTTTTCGATTAAAAAAAAAAAAAGAGCCGGGTGCGGTGGCTCACATCTATAATCCCAGCACTTTGGGAGCTGAGGCGGGTGGATCACGAGGTCAAGGGATCGAGACCATCCTGGTCAACATGGTGAAACCCCGTCTCTACTAAAAATACAAAAATTAGCTGGGCATGGTGGCGTGTGCCTGTAATCCCAGCTACTCAGGAGGTTGAGGCAGGAGAATTGCCTGAACCCACGAGGCAGAGGTTGCGGTGAGCCGAGATCACACCATTGCACTCCAGCCTGGGTAACAAGAGCGAAACTCCGTCTCAAAAAAAAAAAAAAGAAAGAAAGAAAGAAAGAAAAAGAATGCAGGTAAAAAAAGGAAACTGTTCTAGGGTATACGAACCATGATGCTATTTTGATGAAGCTTAAAAACCTGAGATACAATGCTATAAATCATTAATGGTCACATACATATGATTAATTAAAAACAAAAACAGAAATGAAAATACTAAACACCAAATTCAAAACAGAGGTTATCTCTGAGGAAGGAGGAAAATGTGTTTGGAAGATATGGAGAGCTTCAAGTTTTTCTGTAATATTTTATTTTTTTAAAAAAGGTCTGAAGCAAATCAAGCAAAATGTTAAAAGCCCAATAAAGTCTTTTCTACATGCTTGATATATTTCACAAAAAAGAAATTATATATGACTTGCTAGTTTAAAAAGGGACAACTCAGACATTCCAGAGGAAGACAAATTAAATGAATACTGAAGATTACACATCATTTAAAAAAATCAAGTAATTTAAATAGCGTAACTTGATAAACAGTGCTTTTTTCCTTTGCATACTAGACAGTTTCCTATGCATAAATAAGAAAAATAATAAACATATGAAATCAAATCTATTCTTACAAAAATGAGATTATACTATACACTATATATTCTGCTATATAACTTGCTTTTCTCCTTCAATATGAACCTCTTTCCACATGTATTCCATTTATTATGACTACCTATCTATTATTAAATAGATCTTTCCTGACTGGGTATGGTGGCTCACTCCTATAATCCCAGAACTCTGAGAGGCCAAGGCAGGCAGATCACCTGAAGTCAGGAATTCAAGACCAGCCTGGCCAACATGGTGAAACCTCATCTCTACTAAAAATACAAAAAAGAATTAGCAGGGCATGGTGGCACGTGCCTGTAATCCAAGCTACTTGGAATGCTGAGGCAGGAGAATCCCTTGAATGCAGTAGGCACAGATTCCAGTGAGCTCAGATTGCATCACTGCATTACAGGTTGAGGAACAGAGACTCAGTATCAAAAAAAATAACTAAATAAATAAAATAAAATAGATCTTTCCAGATCTATTTCACTTATTATGACTACCACACAGAATACCATAATAAACTTAATAATTTCACTACTAATGATGTTTTGGTGTTTTGGCCATCCCTTTTTTTTTTTTTGCTATCACAAATAATGCTGGTGTGATACTCCATGATACTCTCCCATAAAACTCCTAGTATACTTGGCACAAGTGTTTTTTTCTGGGAGAATTCCTACATGAGGAATTGTTGGGTCAAAGGTTACATGCATTTGAATTCTGTCACCCGCATTTATCTATTCATACTCCTACCAAGAATCTTCAAGAGTTCTCTTCTCTACTCCCTTGTCAAAACTGAGTATTATCAGTCTCTTACATTTTTGCAAGCTGGCTGGGCATAAAATGAACATTTCCAAAATCAAAAGTAATTTAAAATTGAAACAAGAGGAAAATGCAATTTTCAAGAAGTTCTTTAGTAAACATTGATTATGTGTAAAACGTAATTGGGATATAAAGGCTGAAAATAAACTAAGGACCTATAATCTAATGAAATAAATAGACAAACAGATTATATATAAAGACAATCATAATAGTGTGAAAAGTGTTTTGAAAGAGGAATTCAGTGTGATATAGCAGACCATGAAGAGACACATCAATCAGCCTGAGGGATCAGAAAAAGAAGTGATACCAGAGCTAATTAAAGGATATACAGAGGTTGGTAAGGGAAAGCTGATAGGATAGGGAGGAGAGGAGATAAAGGCAGCTAGAACAGCAGATTCAAAGACATAAAAACTAAGAAAATATTAGGGCCGGGCACGGTGGCTCAAGCCTGTAATCCCAGCACTTTGGGAGGCCGAGGCAGGTGGATCACGAGGTCGAGAGATCGAGACCATCCTGGTCAACATGGTGAAACCTCGTCTCTACTAAAAATACAAAAAAAAATTAGCTGGGCATGGTGGCGCGTGCCTGTAATCCCAGCTACTCAGGAGGCTGAGGCAGGAGAATTGCCTGAACCCAGGAGGTGGAGGTTGCGGTGAGCCGAGATCGCGACATTGCACTCCAGCCTGGGTAACAAGAGCGAAACTCCGTCTCAAAAAAAACAAAAACAAAAAAAAAAAAACAACTAAGAAAATATAGTGTATTAGGCAACTGCAAATAGTTGAATACTGTCATAGTGCTGCCTGTGAGTGGAAGATTTATAAATAAGAGTCTCAAGACCAAAGACATAACTATAAAAGCTTTCAAAACATTACTCTGTAAGAGAAAACTTTCATGTGTTATAAGTCATCTTTGTATTAGAAGTTGCCTCTCGCATACAGATAGCAGACAGTTCTCTGGCACTCAAATGCAGTTACGGGTTCCGTGGCAGAACTGAAGTAGGAAGGAGTGTGACCAATACTTCAGGTTTTGGTAAACAAAAGTTCTAGTCAGCCAAAGCCAAAAGGAGCAGAGAACACAAATACTATGGAAGAAGATCATCAGGAAGCCAGGATCCCAGGAAAGGCAGACTGGAGTTAGAGAAAATATGAGATTCGGAAGACTAAGAGGACCTCCCGTGTGCTTCTGTGTACGGCAGCACTCTCCAGGACCTGGAACTGAGATGTCTCTGAATGAATACCAGCATAGAAAGCTTGCTGCACTGTTTAGACAGCCGACTGTATGACTACACCTGGACACACCATAGCTCCAGAGCTGTCATAAATAAATGCTACCACAGGTCAAAATAGGAGAAGGGCCATCAGTCCACTAACATCACACATGGTACAGACACATCTAAAGCAGCAATAAAAGACTATCACCACTATTAGTTAGCACTGCTCTAAAACAGTGTTTTCCAAACTTTTCTGAAGATAAAAAATGTCCAGGGCATTTGTTTAAAAAATAAAACAAAGCAGACTCCTCAGCCTCAACCCAGACCTACTAATATTCCCAAAGGTGAAGGCCTGGGTCTTTGTATATTTAACAAGCAGCCCAGACGATTCTTTCCAGAAAATTCTAGGAAGCACTGCTTCCCCCCAGATTAGAAGTTCCTACCAACACAAAGAGGTAAAAAAGTGAGACGGGGTAGGACTATTAGAAAGTGATCCGGTTACTGCTTCCTACAGATGATGTAATTATGTGCCTAGAAGTCCAAGCAAATGAACTGAAAAATTATTAGAACCACGTATTGACAGAAGAGCCAGTAAGACTTCAAGAGGGACATGTCCACGAGATCTCTGAAGGTAGGAGTCTTAACCTAAACAGGAAGAATGCGCTAGAATTAAGAACTGCAGAAATTGATTAGTGTCTCGGGTGAAGTGAGGGGCATGTAAAAGCTGGAACTGTGTGAAGACATTCAGAAAGAAGGTGTGGGAGAGAACGCCGGGGAGCACAGGATCTGGCTTATCAAAGGAGATCCAAAGGCTTAGTGAGTAACTAATGTGTATATTTCATAGCTGGACATTTTGTGGTCACTAAATGGAGACATGCAACATATAGCACAGACGGATTAAATTTATTTAGAGGAAGAGTTTAACTCTAAATCTGTACTTGTAGATCTCAGAAAGCATAATGTATTCAGGCAATAATCACTGATAGATTTGAGTTAATGCAGAAACAGATAAGCAATTCACACCACTGGGTCACAGAGAACGCACTGATCTTCCCACACATGGAAGCAGAAGATGCAGTCTCCAGTGCAACTCTGGTGGCCATCTGTAAGAACAAAAAAAGATCTGAAGTTGAAGAAAGGGCTGAGGCCAAGTGATGACTGCCACAGGAAATTGCTCATTTGAAGAACTGCTTGGTTCAGGTTAAGTCATACATTTCTCTGCAATGGAAAAACCTCCCTGTCATCTCTCTAAGAATAATCAGGCTACAGTTGAAAAAACGCCTTATTGTTTCATAAACTACACACCAATTCTTTTTTTTTTTTTTTTTTTTTTTTTTTTGAGACAGAGTTTCACTCTTGTTACCCAGGCTGGAGTGCAATGGCACGATCTCGGCTCACCGCAACCTCCGCCTCCTGGGTTCAAGCAATTCTCCTGCCTCAGCCTCCTGAGTAGCTGGGACTACAGGCACGTGCCACCATGCCCAGCTGATTTTTAGCATTTTTAGTAGAGACGGGGTTTCACCATGTTGACCAGGATGGTCTCGATCTCTTGACCTCGTGATCCACCTGCCTCGGCCTCCCAAAGTGCTGGCATTACAGGCTTGAGCCACCGCGCCCGGCCCACACCAATTCTTTATTTGATAGCATCCATCTTTTTAAACAGCTGGGTCCATTTTGAATGTTGTTCTTTTAAACTCAGCATTCTTGCAGCTGTAAGTGGTTTCATGAATAAATCGTGTACCCAAACACCACAGTAGAATTGGGCAATGTTCAGATGATTGAAAGGGGCAATATTTAAAACACCCCAAGCAACCTACTGAAAATTCTGATAAATGTTGTCAGAATACCCCAGACTATTCCCCCTAACCCTCGAGTGGCTCTAGAAAGTCCAGAATTTCAAAGGCAGGCCTTGGTCAAGGAAACAGTCAGTTTAGCCCTAAGTCACCTTTCGACTGGAAGAGTTTCAGAGCACTTCTCCCCAGGCCTCCATAACACCATCAACAAGAGTAAAAAGAGGAACCCAGAACCCTGTTTTTCTTTTTTTAAGAAGCTTGAGGCCTTTTAATTGACAATTCACCATAGACACAGAGATCCTTTTAGTTTCTCTCCAGTATAAGGAAAGCACGGGGTAGTGAACTCTCGTCTCTTAACAGGACACAGAGGCATGTTCCTGGTAACCAACACCCTCTCAACTAACACGTTGCCACAGCACCATGATCTGCCTATCTGGGTTTAAGTCTAGCATGACCTTTTTATCAGGTTATACTTTTTAAAAATAAGACATCCAAGACTATCATCTGGATTTTTATTCCTGTGAGGCTCAGTACATCCCCTTACGTGACACTCTCTCTCACTAATCCTCAACTCTCAAAACCCTTCTTCATAGTCCACCATTGGTAAAATCCCTCCTCTGTCTGAGGTTTACGCATCAACCTTTTCTCTGAATACTGCTTTCACCTACGGCACTAGGAGGAAGCCTGGCATTCCCTGAAGTCTCGGCTTCCCTGTAGCCATTTCAAGGGGCAGCTGCTTTCTTTCTCAGCCCCTTCAAACAGCTAGACCTCCAGGTGGAGAAGAAATCTTCCTAGAGCCACACTGCCACTCTCAGATGATTTTCCCTCTTCCTTAAACCTCCAATTTTGAATGTCATATCATCAGACCAAAACCCAAATTATCCCTCCTTCATGGAGTCCAACATTACTACTGTCATAATTCTTGTTGATTTCAACATTTACATAGTTGCTCTTTCCGATGCACCGATTATAGTGGAAGGAATGGCGGCTCCCAAAAATATATGCCCACATCCTAATCTCTGGAACCTGTATTACTTTATACGGCAGAAGAGTGAACATTACCTTCTATGACAAAATTAACTTCAGAATCTAGATGGAGAGGAAGCATTTTTATCCTGGATTACCAGGTTAGGCCCAAAATGCAATCATATGTATTTTTTATATCAGACAGATACATAGAGGAGAAGAGATAAAAAAGAAGGCAATGTGACCAAGGAGGCAGAGACTGAAGTGATGCAGCCACTAATCAAAGAATGCCAACTGCAGCTAGAAGCTGGAAGAGGCAAAGAACAGTGTGATGTTAAATGTATGTGTCAAGGGGCTGGGCGCGGTGGCTCACGCCTGTAATCCCAGCACTTTGGTAGGCCAAGGTGGGTGGCCTCCTCCCCCCATTGCTCCTGCTCCTGAGGCCAGGAGTTTGAGACCAGCCTGGGCAGCATGGTGAAACCCTGTCTCTACTAAAAATATAAAAATTAGCCAGGCACGGTGGCACATGACTGTAGTCCCAGCTACTCGGGTGGCTGAGGCAGAAGAATCACTTGAACCTGGAAGGTTGCAGTAAGCCGAGATCATACCACTGCATTCCAACCTGGGCAACAGAGTAAGACTCCAACTCAAAATGAAAATAAAATAAAATAAATTTTGTGTGTCAATTTCACTGGGCTATGAGCAGCCCAGATGCTTGGTCAAATGCTTTTCTGGGTGTTCCTTTTAGGGTGTTTTGGATGAGATTAACATTTATATTGGTAAACTATGTAAGAGATGGCCTTCCCTAGTGAGGATGAGCCTCACCCAATCATTTGAAGGCCTGAATACAACAAAAAGGCTGACCCAGTCCCGAATAAGAAAGAAGTCCTCTTGTCTTCAAACTGGGACATTGGCTTTTTTCTGCCTTTGGACCCAAACTGAAAAATCAACACATCCTAGGTCTTGCGCCTGCTGGAACTACCTCCCATTGGTTCTCCTGGTTCTTAGGCCTTCAGACCAGGATTGGACCTGCATCATCAGTTCTCCCAGTCTCCAACTTGCCGACTCACCCTGCAGACCTTAAGACTTGTCATCCTCCATAACTGGGTGCACCAATTCCTTATAATAAATCTCACACACATGCATGTGCATACCCTACTGAGCCTGTTTCTCTGGAGAATCCTAATACAAACAGATACTTTCCCTGAGCCTTCAGAGGGAAGCGTGGCTCTGCTGACACTTTGATTTCAAACTTGTGTCCAGCAGTGTGAGACGATAAATTTCTGTTGGTTTAGGACCCCAGGTTGGTGGTAATTTGTTACAGCATCCACAGGAAGCTAACGCATCTGTTAATACATATGTCCTCTCTGAACTCCCCTCCTTCAGCAGCTGTTCTCCCACCCTATGTTGGCCACCATTCCAGTCATCTCCTACCTACAACATTTTATTGCCAGTTACTGTATATTACCTAAAATCTCAAGTTTCAAGCACCTACTCCCATATCAGCTTCTGTCTTTCTAGCACATTCCTTCTAGTAGTCCGCCTCCAACAATACTTCAACCCACTGAGCCTATATACTACATTGAGCCTACCATCTTTACCTTGTCTCCCTCATGGCCCTGATTTCTCTCCTACAAGCCTACCTTCGATATTATATTTTCTTGGCACACACCCAAACCCCCTCCTTACCACTTCTCTCCCTTTGTCACACTTTTCCGTCAAAACTCAACCCTCTCTGCCTCCACCCACACAGTGTGTGGTGGGAGTAAAATACACAGCTATGCTGACTGGTCTGACACTGAATTCACAACTACCAACCTCAAGTTAGTCATTCCAATGTCAGTTTAAATGTCACTACCTCAGAAAAGCTTTCCCTAGCCATCCAATTTAAAATTAAAAAATAATAGCTTTATTGAGTGATATGGTTTTGATGTGTGTCCCTTCCAAATCTCATGTTGAAGTGTGATTCCCATGCCGGGCGCGGTGGCTCAAGCCTGTAATCCCAGCACTTTGGGAGGCCGAGGCGGGTGGATCACGAGGTCAAGAGATCAAGACCATCCTGGTCAACATGGTGAAACCCTGTCTCTACTAAAAATACAAAAAAATTAGCTGGGCATGGTGGCGCGTGCCTGTAATCCCAGCTACTCAGGAGGCTGAGGCAGGAGAATTGCCTGAACCCAGGAGGCGGAGGTTGCAGTGAGCCGAGATCGTGCCATTGCACTCCAGCCTGGGTAACAAGAGCGAAACTCCGTTTCCAAAAAAAAAAAAAAAAAAGAAATGTGATTCCCAGTGTTGCAGGTGGAGTGTGGTGGGAGGTGACTGGAAATGGGGGTGGATCCCTCATGAATAACCATTCCCTTGGTGATGAGTGAGTTCTCAGTCCACAGGAGAGCTGGTTATTCAAATGAGGTGGCTCCTCCTCCCCCCATAGCTCCTGCTCTCGTTCTGCTATGCCTTCTGCCATGACTGTAAACTTCCTGAGGCCCTCACCAGATGCTGAGCAGACAATGATGCCATGCTTGTACAGCCTGCAGAACCGTGAGCCAATTAAACCTCTTTTCTTTATAAATTACCCAGTCTCAGGTATTCCTTTATAGTAATGCAAAAACCGAATACACTGAGATATCATTCACATGCCATAAAATTCACCCACTGTAAAATTCCGTGGTTTTTAGTATATTCAAAGAGTTGTACACCCATAACTAATATCTAACTTCAGCACATTTTCATTACTCTAAAAAAGAAACCCAATACTCATCAGCAGCCACTTCCTATTCCTCTCTCTCCCCCATCCACTGGCAACTACTAATGTATGTTCTGTCCATTTGCCTATTCTGTACATTTCAATCTGTCTCTATGCATTCGCCTATTCTATAGATTTCACATAAATGGAATCATTCAATATGTGACATTTTATGTCTGACTTTTTCACTTAGCATGTTTTCAAGGTTTGCCCATGTTTCAGTGTATATCCGGACTTCATTTCTTTTGATCACCTAATAGTACTCCATTGTATTGATAAGCTACACTTTGTCCAGTCACCAGTTGATGGACATTTGGGTTATTTCCACTATGACCATTCACATACAAGTTTTTGTGGAGACATACATTTTCAGCTCCCAAGGGTACATACCTAGGAGCACAATTTTCAGATCACATGGTAAGTCTACGTTTAGCATTCTAAGAAACTGTTAAAACTGTTTTCCAATGTGGCTACACCATTTTGTATTCCCACCAACAAAGTACAAGGGTTCTGATTTTTCTGCATCCTTGTCAACACTGTTAAGAGTCAGTCTTTTCTATTTAGCTCTCCTACTGGGTGTCAAGCAGCACCTCACTGTGTTTTTGATTTGTGCTTCCCTAATGATTATGTTGAACATTTTTTCATGTGCATATCAACCATCTATGTATCTTCTTCAGAGAAACATCTATTCAAGTCCTTTATCCATTTTTTACCTCAAGTTACTTTACTTTTTTTTTTCTTTTGAGATGGGGTCTCACTCTGTCACCCATGCTGCAGTGCAGTGGCACAATCTCAGCTCGCTGCAACCTCCGCCTCCTGGGCTTAAGAGATTCTCCTGCCTCAGCCTCCTGAATAACTGGGATTATAGGCACCCACCACCACACCTAGCTAATTTTTGTATTTTTTGTAGAGATGGGGTTTCACCATGTTGGCCAGGCTGGTCTTAAACTCCTGGAGTCAAGTAACCCATCCTAGCATAGGCAGAATTCTGTTTATCTTCAGTGAACTCTGTCCTCATATGATTTCTTCCCCTTGGAGTTCAGGTGGAACCTATGAATACGATAAGCTATCATTCCTTTGATTACATTATATTGGAAGGCAAAAGGGAGATTACACTGGGTAGGCCTGGTCTAATCAGGTAAGCCCCTTAAAAGCAGTATTTCTCTGGCTGGTTGCAGGAAAGGAAATCAGAGAGCTGCATTCTATCCGGCCTAGAAGAAAGCAAATGTTCGTGCTGCAAACTGCTCATGGGGGCCACATGAAAACAAACTGCAGGTTGCCTTTGAGAGCTGAGTCATCCTCAGTGGGCTACCAGTAGGAAAATGGGGACCTCACCTAAATAAATAAATTGTGCCAACAGGGAGCTAGCAGGACTAAATTGCTAATATTAATATTGCTAAGCCTTCGGTGATAACCACAGCCTCAGCTGACATCTTGATTTCAGCTCAGTGAGACCTGGAGCAAAAAGCCTGGACTTCCCACCTACAAAAACTGAGGCAATACATTTCCACGATTTTAAGCAGCTAAATTTGTAGTAATTTTTTAAATGTAAAAACAAAGTTAAAACCGTGAGCACAAAAAATGGTTTGTCCAAGACAATCACAATTTATGTATGTTGTCCCTGCATAACTAACAGTGCCCCCTTTTACTCTCAATTGGGTCTGGTTTCGATGATAAATTATATGGTCACCCTAATAAAAATGTCGACCCCTAAAACACATGGGATGTGAGAGAAGAAAATCATCATCACCTGAAAAGGTTGCAGAGAAGTGGAGTTCTTCCAGGACAGCCAAATTTCAATGGAGACAGCGAGGGAAAGAAATGTGCAGAGAAGCAGCTGAAAGTGAGGGCAGCTTGCTGGTCAAGGACCAGCAGTGCTAAAGGTAACTGAGCTGCAGAGGACTATTAGACTGCTAGGCTGGGGCAGGAGGTACTGACCATGATAAAATGCTGGTGTCACCCAAGACAAGAGGACAGACAGCTTAAATAAGAACACTGACTGATAAAAGCAGAGGCAGGGGCCACGGCAGACCCAGCCTCAGCAGTTTCTTTGAGAAGAGTTGGCCACTGGGTTAAAGGACTTGATTTTGTATATTTTGTTTTTAATTTCTTCATGTGTATGTCTTAGCTCTCACTTGCCACAAGTAGGGATACTGTGTTATACATTTTTAAAATATTCTGTTAGTTTTGTACTTTATACAAAGTAATCATTTAATTATGACATGTAGCTATTTAAAACTGGAGAGGAGCATGCTCAGTAAGCACACCTTTTTCCCATGAATACATATTATCTTTCATAATTCAAGAGGTGTGAGGAGAGGGACTCTAGTCACACGGAAATCGAACATTCCTTCTGACCAAAATAAGTCAACAACCTCAATTGATCCAGGTCTGTCACAAGAAAATTTGCTCTGACTCCTTAAATGGCTCACTTTTTACTAATGCCCAAATAACTACCCTGCACATATAAGCTGTCCATTGACTTCTTTTTTTTTTTAGGTAAAGCAATATTTGTTTAACAGAGATTGTTAAAGAAATCCAACGTACTTCTTCGTTTATAGAAGATTCTGAAGAACAGGATAAGTAACTTCGTTCAGAGGTGGACTCTGCCATCTGCTGGGAAGAAAGGTGAAATTTCCATACCACTGACCAGTCAGTTACATAACTAAATCCACAAAGGCCCTCTACTAACTGTATCTGTGGTACAAGCATATTTTGTATAAATGGGCAAACACAGAGAGAGACTTCCTGCCATGGAGTACCTAGATGGGAATCAGTCAGATCTGTTTTGGTAAAGTGAAGACCAAGGTAAGCAGAGATCTGAAAGGAAGGCAGGGAAGAAGGCATGTTTGCTATGAGCCTTCCTTGAATATCAAGAAAGGTTGAAGAGTTCCAGTTGGGAAAGATAAAAAAGGTCTGGAGACGGATGCTGGAGATGGCTGAAAACAGTGTGAATGCCCGTAATGCCACTGAACTGCACACTTAAAAATGGTTAAGATGGTAAATTTTATATTACATATATTTTACCACACAATTAATAGGAGTTTGGGAGGGAGGGAGGGAAGTAGGCAGGCGTGGAAGGAGTTTGGTTTAAAGTAAATCAGAAAAGCATGTATGCTCAGATCAAGGAAAAGCAAGTTTAAGGTTAAAGATCATTTAACAGTGATTAAAAAGACAAAAAACAAAAACAAAAACCCAACTAAACAAAACAATTATATTCAAAATACTTTACTTAAAAAAAACTAAATTATTTAAATATGGTAATAAAAATCCTAGTAAATTTTATGCTTAGTTATTTTAATAAAGCCTTTCTTTAAAAAGTATAATTTAATAGAAAAACATGATAATCACTATGGCTAAATTGACCACCTATGTGGGAACCCTTGTTCTGATTACAAGGTTTTATCCTATGTGGGACAGACTATAACTTCCAAACAGATACTGGGCAGAAGATCATTGCAACAATGTCTCCATCACACAGGATCTTTTGCAATGTGACCTTCCCATGACCATCACCAGCACCATGAGTGGAGTCCAGTTCTCCTCCCCTTCACTCCAGGCTGGCCTCAGTGACCCCTCACATCATGCAGAACACAGCAGAAGTGAGGCGGCACACCTCCCACAGCCAGAGGAGAAAGGCCGTGCAGCTCGGCCCTGCTCTCCTGGACAACTGCTGCCTCCTCTAGGGATGCTGTCTTTTTTTTTTTTTTTTTTTTACAGTCCAGAGGTCGGTCTTTCTTTCTTTCTTTCTTTCTTTTTTAACACCTATTACGCCATGAATTCATAGGGAATAGGAATTCAGGAATTCAGGCTCCTTCCCCTTGGTTCTCACAAAGTGTGCTTCTCTGGGTGGAGCAGGCTGGTGCTTTAGCTGAACCCAGGTACCTTCCTCTGGCTTTTTTCTTTTTCTGACCATTTTCCTTCACACGTTTTAGGAAGCTATCTTGGCTCTTAGAGTGCTTGATGTGCTCAATACGACATTAATTCTCTTGGCAAGAATCTTGCCCTTAACTTGTTCGTTTACAAAAATGCCAACAGCATGCGGGGTAACATTGTAGACGCTTCCAATTTTGCCATGATAGCATTTGTGGGGCACTCCTTTTTGAACAGTACCCATTCCCTTGATGTCTACAGTATCACCTTTCTTACAGATTCGCATATATGTGGCCAAAGGAACACCTCCATGTTTTCTAAAAGGCCTAGAGAACATGTATCGAGTGCCTCTCCTCTTTCCTTTTGTGTTCGTCATTTTGGTGAATTACTACTACTGGAAGACGGCAGTTCCGGCCAAAAGGCGGGATGCTGTCTCTTAAGACACAGTGCAGCCAAGCTGTGAAAAGCACAAGCCACATTAAGAGATCACACATAGGTGGCCCCAGGGACCGTCCCAGCAGATCCCACCCTTCCCCAACCCAGGGCAGTCAGACATGGGAGGGAAGAACCCTCCGGTCACTCAAGCCACATCCTCCAATCCTAGAATTTCAATCACCCCAGCGAAGGCCCCAGACAGCATGGAACAGAGACAAGCCAACCCTCTACCCCATTCCAATCTGCAGGTGTAATCAAATGATTGGTGTTTCATGTCACTAACTTTTGGGGTGGCTTATTATGCAGCAAAAGTCATTGGAACACTATGGGCACCAAAGTCTTGACGACAAGGTTACTCAAATTTACCAAGTGTCTCAAAGAAGACTGATATAACCTTGCATGTTTGAATATAAAAATTAATATTATTTAGTTACTATACACTCTTTTACTTCCAAGTGGAGGGACCCTCTGACCCTCAGTCTCCTCATCAGACTGGTTGGTTTTGAAGAAGGAACTGAACATGCCCAGCTCAGCCCCTTCCTCTCTTTTTTGGGAACTGCACATTCCACAGAGCACACATTCTCTTCTCCTCCCAGATCCATAAATGTTCAAGATCGGCTCCCTGCTGGAAATACCAGCAGTTGAGTGAGGGTATAGTTGATTCAGGGACTACAGGCAAATCCACTGTTTCAAACAGACTGCCATTTGCCTAACTCCTGGCTGTCATCTTGTGGGGAGGAAAAGGGAAGTGGAATTCATGAGTCCTCGAAAATTCCAATAGGAACTACTATTAGAAACGGTGTTTGAGGGCCAGGCTCCACGGCTCATCCCTGCAATCCCAGCACTCTGGAAGGTGGAGGTGGGCAGATCACTTGAGCTCAGCTCAGGAGTTCGAGATCAGTCTGGTAAAAATGACAAAATCTTATATCTACAAAAATTATCTGGGAATGGTGGCACTTGACTGTGGTCCCAGCTACTCTGGAAGCTGAGGTGGGAGGACTGCTTGAGCCCAGGAGGTCAAGGCTATAGTGATTCATGATTGTACACTGCACTCCAGGCTGGGCAACAAAGTGGTACCCTGTCTCAAAAAAAAAAAAAAAGAAGACAAAATGGTGTCAGAAAAAAATATTCATTTACTCATTAAGAGAGTTATCTATCCTAGCTGTCTCCATCTTTCTTGCCTTTCCCTCTTAAACCTACTTTGATCAGGTTTTTGTCCCCACCACTCCACAGAAACTGTTCTCCAGACAATCTCCACATTGTTAGACAAAGGGTCAGTCCTTCTTCCTTGTCGGCAGCATCTGACACAGTTGATCACTTCCTCCTCCTCAAACACATTCTTCACTTGTTTTCCAGAACACACACTCCCCTGGCTTTCATCCCACCTCACCGGAGGCAGGATCTTCCTCTTCTCCCAGATGTCCTCATACTGAAGAGCTCTGGGGTCTGTTCTTACTCCTCTTTTTTCTTCTCCATCTTCACTCCTTCTCTCAGTGGTATCATAAGTGGTATCATCCAGTCTCGTGGCTTTAAATACATGCCTATGACTCCCAGATTTATACTTCTATCTCAGACTTCGTTCTTAAACTCCAGACTCATCATATACAATAACCTACTCCACAACTTCATATGGACGGATATTTAAGAGGCAACTTAAGTTCAACAGGTCCAGAACAAAGGGTGAACAAGGTTCATCCTTGATCCTACATCTAAACATTCTCCATCCACAGCCTTCCCCACCTCAGTCCATGGCAATTCCATCCTTCTAGCCTCAGGACAAAATCTTAAGACTTTTCCTTGACTCCTCCACTCTCACAAGCCACATTCAACCCATTAGGCTGATTTATACAACATACCATAATTCAATCCTTTTTACAATCTCTACTACTGTCCTACCATATCTTGTTTTAATTATTAGAATTTCTCCTAAATGGTCTCTCTGCTCCTCTCTCTCTTTTCCACTGTCTACTCTTCACATGGCATCTAGACTGACCATTTAAAAATATAAATCAAATCATGTTATTCTTCTACTCAAAACCCTATAAGACTCCTCATCTCACTCAGAGTAAAAGTCCTTACAATGGTCAACAGGCCCATATTAATGTTTTCACCCCCTCTCCTACAATCCTCCCCTGCTCATTTCATTCTGGCCATGCTGGCTTCTTTCCCTGGATTTACAGGTACACTCCCACCCCAGGGCCTGAACACTGAACACTACCTCTGCTCTTCCCCAAATACCTGCTGGTAAACTTCTAAGTGTGCTCAAATCTCACTTTCTCAACAAGGCCTACATGACTTCCATATTCAATCTCCAATCTCCCCACCCCTACATTCCTGATTCCACTTGCTAATAACTGCTCATATTAGCGTCCCATGTAAGCTGGCAGAGGGGCTCTGCTCCATACATGCAGGTACCCAGCCTACTCCATCTGCCTCAGCCAGTCCCTTTGGAGACCATTCCATTTGGTCAATGTATATCAGCAGTGGGAGGGTAAAGATAAAGAGGCACGCTTGCTGCAAACCACCTTGGCTGAGAAGTGATATACAGATAATATACAATACACTCTCCTTGTGGCCACATGGGACCATATGACTAGTTCTCTCCAGTGGAATTTAAGAAAAGAATATTCTTGAAACTTCAATCACCAACTGCATTTTTGTTCCCTTTTCTTACACACAGAGCACCCTTATCTCCTCCCACTGTGCCACACACGCCCAGGTGGAACACCTGTGGTCCGATTCAGTCACTGCGTCCAGGATCTCTGGATATGGCATAGTCTTCATAAGAATCATGTGGAACTCCTTAAGATGCAATCTATGAACCAAAAAGGCAAACTGTCTGCACCTTCCCCTCCTGCTCCCAAGATACAATGGTGGAACCAGAGCAGGAGTTTCTTGCTTATCCAATAGCCTTGTTCACCAGGTGGGCTCTGGCATACCCTCTGGAGGGGCTGCACAACCTTCACAACCCATCAACCTATCCTGCCAGACCAAGTTCTCAGGGTTGTTGTTGTTGCTTTTTTAATAGTGGTTTTATAGCTCAAATAGTTAAGGGCTTGTTCAGTTCACGCTTATAATTTCTTTGCCAATGTAATTTCTTCAGAAACTTAGTAGGCCTTTGATCTATTTGTTTCCAGTTGATTGATTCCATGTGCCAGTAACCACACACAAAGTTCTTTCCTAAGACTAATGTATTCCTTTGACTCTTGCTTTCAACTTAACAGAAGCCACCTGGAGGCCATATGAACAACATCAGTTGCTCTCAGCTTTGGCTGTTTGATAGAATCACTTGGGGAACTTTATTTTTATTTGTGGCTTCTCTGCACTAGCTTTTTTTTTTTTTTTTTTTTTTTCTTTTTTTGAGACATAGAGTTTTGCTCTTGTTGCCCAGGCTGGAGTGCAGTGGTGCAATCTGGGCTCACTGCAAACTCCACCTCCCAAGTTCAAGTGATTCTCCTGCCTCAGCCTCCCAAGTAGCTGGGACTACAGGTGCTCACCACCATGCCCAGCCAACTTTTTGTATTTTTAGTAGAGATGGGGTTTCACCATGTTGGCCAGGCTGGTCTCAAACTCCTGATTGCAGGTGATCCGCCCGCTTTGGCCTCCCAAAGTGCTGGGATTATAGGCGTGAGCCGCTGCGCCTCACCCACTTGGGGAACTTTTAAAAACTGTCTATGTCTAGGGTTTCATGTACCTCAGACCAATAAAGCAGAATCTCTGTAGGCAGAACCAAGGGGATTCTGATAAGCAGCCAAGAACAAGAGCCCATTCCCTAAATCTGATCTTCGCCACATGACTGGGTCACCTTTTTCCACTGAGAAGCTCTACTAGGACTTTGCTGCTTAAAGCCTTTCTCAATGCTTAGTTTTCTCTCTAGGGTCTGGAAGCAGTCTGTTTTTCCTTTCACTGCCCCAAGAATCAGAACTTTCTCTGTTCCCTTTCATTTATTACTTGCACACTAGCCAATTCTTTCTGAGCTCATCTCTCTCCTTTGTCACCTTACCATTAAGAGTCTCACATTCTGATCTTTTCTAACACTTGACCTAGAGCCCACTCGTGCCTTCCAAATGATCACAGATGATACATTTACCAAACTGGTTGCCACCATAAATAACGTGGGTTTCTGACTTTCCCTCTGTAATATCAGTTTCCTCATCAAGTGTACCATGTGACTGCTAAGACAACGCCACAAATTTTAAGATTTTATTTAACAGAAGTCTACCTCTTGTACTGAAACTTCAGTGACTCAACACAAAGTTTTTATCATGCCCCCCCATCACAGTCAAGTGGATTGCTGGATATTCTTCTCCACCCATCATTCAACGACCCAGTTTCCTTTTGTTTCATGGTTTCACCCTTCGCTGGGTCTTAATGACATTCTCTCCACCAAGGTAGCAGAGAGAGTAGAGAAGACACCCTGCTATTCAATAACTGTCTTATTCTGGAAAGACACCTATCATTCTGTTCACATCCCACTGGCAAGAACTATTCACATGGTTCCACTCAGCAACACAAAGGCTGAAAAGTGTAGTCTAGGTACGTGCCAACAAGAATAGGAAAAGAGTAATGCTGACAAGCTCTAGCAGTCTCTTTCATGCTCATTAAAACTTAAGCTCCACAGGGCAGGAGTCTTTGTCTGGTTTGTTCATAGATGTATCCCAAAAGCCTCTTACAGGATCTGGCACACAGTAGGTGCTTAAAAATATATTTTGAATGAAAGAGTGAACAGACAGGATGAATCTCAGATATGGTACCATATGGCATTTTCTTTGTAATTCAAGTGAACCAATGAATTATACTGCATAGTTACTGAGATAAAAACATTTAACAGAAATTTCTGGAAAATTCAAAATAAACTTCCAGGTACTAAAAACTCACATATCACATCTACAACGCAAATTCATATACCAGCTGGTTAAACACACACTTAAACTCACGTGTGAGCATATAGAAACATTTGCTCAAAATGTTAGTATAAACACAGCTGACAATCTTGAAGAAATTACTATTAAATTGTTAGCACATCTTTTTGTTAACTGGAAACTTCTTTACCCAGCTTCAAAATTCAACCACATCTTCCTCAAAAAGCAAGAGCTCTGCATGTACAGAATTTTAAATTTGAAAACAAGTTATATACAGACACCTGCACATACTGCTAAACGGCCTTACCAGTATGCATCTACCCCACGAAAGGCATATATCCATCGAAATTCAGAACTGACATATTTATCATATTATCTTCAAAATTATGCAGGATGACAATACTTGATTTTTTAAAAAATTAAGTCACTATAACAAAAAGGAATTTATAAAACAAAAAAAGCTAAAATAAGAATAACAACTGTGGAAATAAGACCTATTTCACAAGACTGTTGTGAGGATCACACAGAAATGTAAGAATTTATTTGCGATTTGTATACTTTTCGGTATGTATCTTATAACTCAATAAAAAAATTCAAGAGTAGATGAAAAATGCAAATCATAAAGCAGTATCAGTCACATGTCTTTAAATAAATACAAAATCCCCATTTTTAAAAGGGTAATAGATTAGCCAAATGAGGAAGTGCAAACCAGAGAAAACAAGAAGTTTCTCATTCTCCTCGTCCCAACATTCAGAATGAGAATTTTCGTAGAAATACACCAGCAAACTCAGTCAACATGAAAATTAAAACAGCAAAAATTATCCCAGTATGAACAGTTAGACTCTACCCTCCCCCACCAAAAAAAACCCCACTAGAAAAAACATCAACAATTAACACAGTGAAGTACTTGTACTTTTTTTTTTTTTTTTTTTTGAGACTGAGTTTCACTCTTGTCACCCAGGCTGGAGTGTAATGGCGCCATCTCAGCTCACCACAACCTCCGCCTCCTGGGTTCAGGCAATTCTCCTGCCTCAGCCTATTGAGTAGCTGGGATTACAGGCACGTGCCACCATGCCCAGCTAATTTTTTGTATTTTTAGTAGAGACGGGGTTTCACCATGTTGAGCAGGATGGTCTCGATCTTTTGACCTTGTGATCCACTTGCCTCGGCCTCCCAAAGTGCTGGGATTACAAGCGTGAGCCACCACACCTGGCCCGTACTTGTACTTTAAGAAACCAAAAAGAAACAATTTGAAAATCTGTAAAATCTCTTTATTCAATTAAGAAAGAAAAGAAAAAAAGAAAAAAACTGTTTTTTTGGGGGGGGTTTTTTTTTTAAAGATTTTAAAAGTGGTTCTTCAACAACAACAACAAAAAAATTGGATTTCACAACACAACAAGACCCAGGAGTTTAACAAAATTTTATGGTTAATTATAACAGAAACCTATCTAGTTTAAAAAAAAAAAGTATCTAACAGATTGTCAGAGATGAAAAAACTAGGATTAAGTGTACGTTGAAGTTTGTTTTGTTTTTTTCTTTAATTCCTGACGTGAGTTTATTTGCTTTTACTTGGTTGAGTTTTAAGACGACCAAAGATAAAATAAAAACTGGTTATTAAAGCTTTCTAATACTTGAAAGCCAACAGACAACCAAGCTAAAGAATCTAGATCCTGAATTATACTTCTGCCCTTATATGTTTTTCTACCGTTTAGCAAACCAACCAACCAACCAACAAAAACTAGAGGAAAGATTTTAAAACAAAGGCTGTGGCAACTTTTTGGAAGGGAAATATGGCATTTTTAAAACTCTGCAAATAAACTGAGAGAAAGGAAGGAAAATAACTGATGATAAGCATGTTACATAATTTATAAGCACCACAGAAAAATCAGATACTGACTTCTGTCAAGATATTACTATCTTAAAAACTACTTTAGAAGGTAAAGACACCAATGTGGCAATGGTTATAAAATATAATGTTTTTTTTCCAACTTTACAGGCATAAATATTTAACTCCTTTATTTTCTGCAACTTTCCTTGCAACATTTAAACCCTATAAATATGAGGAAATTTTGCTTGCAAAAAGAACTTTAAGTCTTACTGAAAACTCAAAAAAAAAAAAAACACTGGGAGGATTCCCCTTATACATTTTTAAACTAAGAAGAAACTCATTTTTCACTTTGGAAAGAGAGCAATGCAACATTCCACTTCTGAATAAAATAGACCATTTCAAATATACTATCTTTGTTTCCTAGAAACTTTTTTAATTCTGCTTTTAAAATCAAGTCAGGAAGCATAACATTTCTGCAAGCCTGGCATAAATGTTAGTGTTAAGATTTTACTACACCACATCCTTATTTGGTAGGCATCCATGAGGAAGCAGGCCCAGGTGCTGTTACTGATAAAACAGATTAACACTCAGGGATACAGATGAAACACAAAGCAGTTACCCAAGAGGAATGCTCCTTCATCTGGTGCTGGTTGCTGTGAGGCCCACTGGCATGGCCACGCCAAAAGCAATTCTGGCAGAGCTGATAGTTGTGGCACTGCTGGCACCGGTACCGAAAACCCATCATACTCTCACACCGGCAGTAGGAGCACTCCACGGGATGGAAGACTTGTAGACAGGAGAGAAAAGGGAAGAGAAAAAGGGCAGGAGAGAAGGGAAGGAATAAAAGAAGAAAGTATAAATTTTCATTTGGAGAATACAGTCATTACAGGGGAATACCAAATCTAATATAAAAACAAAGGTGAAAACAAAATTAGAGCCGGGTGTGGTGGCTCACCCCTGTAATCCTAGCACTATGGAAGGCTGAGGCAGGCAGATTACTTGAGACCAGGCGTTCAAGACCAGCCTGGACAACATGCCAAAACCCTGTCTCTACTAAAATTACAAAAAATAATTAGCTGGGCATGATGGTGCATGCCTATAATCCCAGTTACTCAGGAGGCTGAGGCACGAGAATTGTCTGAACCCAGGAAGCAGAGGTTGCAGTGAGTAGAGATCATGCCACTGCATTCCAGCCTGGGCGACAGAAAAGACCCTGTCTCAAAAACAAAACAACAACAACAACAATAAAACAAAAGTAGGACTAAAGAATCTAAATTATCTGCTAGCCTAACCAGCCATTTACTAAAAAAAAAAAAAAAAAAAAGAAAAAGAAAAGAAAAGACTCAATACATCGGAAAAAAAATTCAACATAGACTAATGATTCTAATCTAATCATTCCAATTTACTATCAAGGGCAATACACAACTGTATATTATAGATCACTATTTATACTTTTAAATGTTGGTAGCATAATTTTTTCCTCTGACAAGTCAACTCCGAACACATGAAAAGAAAGTTAACAGAAGAGAGGGACAGGCAAGGTGTGGTGGCTCACGCCTGTAATCCCAGCACTTTGGGTGGCCGAGCTGGGTGGTTCACCTGAGGTCGGGAGTTTGAGACCAGCCTGACCAACATGGAAAAACCCTGTCTCTACTAAAAATACAAATTAGCTGGGCGTGGTGATGCATGCCTGTAATCCCAGCTATTCAGGAGGCTGAGTCAGGAAAATCCCTTGAACCCAGGAGGCAGAGGTTTCCATGAGCCAAGATCACAACTGCACTCCAGCCTGGGCAACAGCAAAACTCCACCTCAAAAAAGAAGAGGGATCGAGTATTCAAATTTTCATTGAGCAACTCTTTCTAGCATTATATATATATAAGACCACAATCTTATTTCAATTATAGGGACTTTTAGACTTGCTTCCAAAAATATGTATTAACTAATGAATCAAGACTCAAAAAAAATTGAGTATGAGGTGAGAAAAACAATACAAGATTATGTAACATGACCACTAGGGACTAAAAGAAAACTAAAATTAGCAATAAAAAATCCAAAGGATATTATTTCTAAGAAATTAAGTTTTTTGCCGGGCGCGGTGGCTCACGCCTGTAATCCCAGCACTTTGGGAGGCCGAGGCAGGTGGATCACGAGGTCAAGAGATCGAGACCATCTTGGTCAACATGGTGAAACCCCATCTCTACTAAAAATACAAAAAATTAGCTGGGCATGGTGGCGCGTGCCTGTAATCCCAGCTACTCAGGAGGCTGAGGCAGGAGAATTGCCTGAACCCAGGAGGCGGAGGTTGCGGTGAGCCGAGATCACGCCATTGCACTCCAGCCTGGGTAACAAGAGGGAAACTCTGTCTCAAAAAAAAAAAAAGAAATTAAGTTTTTTGCCATCAAGATATTCCTAAGGAATGCTGTAAATACTAATTAAGAGTCTATGCTCCAAATTAACAATACAACCTAGTATAGTTCCTCCAGAGAATGAACTCCATCAATCTCAGCTAACGTCAATGAGGTCAACATCTATGCAGCCAATATTTATAATTCTAAGTAATTTAGGTTAATAAAAGAGATATGTGTATTAGTATTAAATTATCAAATATATTCTGATAATTTTGGTTGAACATATATGTCTGTGTTCTCTTTCAAACCAGTCAAGTCAATCCTTAGTCAGTGGAATGGGTGACAGGTAGAAAAGCAGAGAACTAGAATGATGAAAAAATTAACAAGTGTGTTGGGTCAGTTATAAACAAGGAAGAGAAGGTCTGTTCAGGTTCTGGTTCTGGTAAAAGTATTATTTTGGTAAAGTGCATCACTTAGTAGTAGTTACCTTCTCATCTTACTTGGATTAGTAAATCAATTTAAAAAGTACAACTTTTGCGTAAGTGAATAAACATTACTCCTTAAGCATAGTAACATCAATCTAATTCATGACGAACTTCATAGAGCTCAAACCAAAAAAACCAGAAATACCATTATTTTATAATTTCTCACCATTAAAATTAAGACATATATAAATTAAGACTAATATAGAAAAATATTAGTGTAATAGTAACATATTTTATTTCTAGATATTTTAATTATTTTATAACATTTCTGTCTTTGATAAAAATATTACAAACCACACACATTAAGAATGTAATCAGTAAATTATACTTTATAAAAGTCACAATAAAACGTTCATATGGATAATAATACATCTCGACAAATAGCAAATACAAAATTATTTCATGAAAATCAACTGGACATAAAACTACTAAAACACTTAAGGCTATAAAGGCATTGCTCTCAAAAATTTAAATCTATCCAAGAATCCTGTTTTTAAAATTTTTCTGATTTAGTCTAGAGAGATTCTGGTCCTTTAAGAAACGAATCCTGAATCTGAGATGCTTGTGAACTAAAGCCATAGTTGGGTAAAAGGCTGAGAAAAATTTATTTTAAAGTATAGATAGGACAGCAATAAAATAAAAACAGTATGGACATTGATTTCATTCTTCTAGAAGGGATAAAAACGGACTCTTTTTAGTGGTTCTTGGCTCTTCCTCATTTTCTTTTGAGGAATGAAGAAAGGCAAGAGCCTCGAGACCAGGAATGTTGCTAGAAAAACAATGGCCTTCCCTTTAACAAACGCCAACAAGCTACAGGAGGAGATAAACTGACGGCAAGAACAGAAAAAAATTAAGAAGTTACTAAGAGATAAGTACCGTTTTAACTCAAAGCAAAACAAAAATTTATGTCAAATTCCTGGGAGGGATACCAAGAACAGATTCAAGGCAAAAATGGTAAAGGAAAAAAATGGAGGGGGGGAAGGAACCTGGAAGGGCACAGTGCCTCACATCTGTAATCCCAACACTTTGGGAGGCCAAAGCAGGTGGATCATCTGAGGTCTGGAGCTAAAGACCAGCCTGGCCAACATGGTGAAACTCCAGCTCTACTAAAAATACAAAAATTAGCCAGGCATAGTGGCAGGTGCCTGTAATCTCAGCTACTCAGGAGGCTGAGTCAAGAGAATTGCTGGAACCTGTGAGGCAGAGGTTGCAGTGAGCTGAGATCACACCATTGCACTCCAGCCCAAGTGACAACAGCAAGACTACATCTCGGAAAAAAAAAAAAAGGAAACCTGCTGTTAAATTATATCTTCACTATTTTTCTTTAAATTATTCCAAAATAATTATAGTTTTCACAGTTGATATTGCATACATGCAGTTTTTTAGAACTATGAGTTTGATAAAGATGAAACAGGAAGTCACGGCTAAAAATCAGGTGGGTTCAAACAGAAAACAATCATCTAGAATCTTAGGGAGGAAAAGCATATAGTTGAAATTGTATGACCTGATAGGACGACGTCTTGGTATCCTTTCCTTTTTTTTTTTTTTTTTTTTTTGAGACAGAGTTTCACTCTGTCACCCAGGCTGCAGTGCACTGGCGCGATCTTGACTCATTGCAGCCTTCACCTTCCAAGTTCAAGTGGTTCTCCTGCCTCAGCCTTCCGAGTAGCTGGGATAACAGGTGCCCAAAACCACGCCTGGCTAATTTTTGTATTTTTAATAGAGATGGAGTTTTGCCATGTTGGCCAGACTGGTCTAGAACTCCTGACCTCAAGTGATCCACCCACCTCAGCCTCCCAAAGTGCTGGGATTACAGGTGTGAGCCATTAAGCCCAGCCTATTTCTTGGTTTCCTTTCTAAAGTAGTAAGTCTCTTTGAGACCAGCCTGGCCAGCATGGCAAAACCTTGTCTCTACTAAAAAGATAAAAATTAGCCAGGCATGATGGCTGGTGCCTGTCTGTAATCCCAGCTACTCTGGAGGCTGAGGCAGGAGAATTGCTTGAACCCGGGAGGGGAAGGTTGCACTGAGCCAGGATTGCGCCACTGCACCCCGGTCTAGGCAACAGAGTGAGACTGTCCTGGACAAAAAAAAAAAAAGAAGAAGAAATAATAAGTGTCCTTCCTTTTTTAAAAGAAATATTCTTCTGAAAGCTGAATCTGCAAAATCAAATGACACAGTGATAGCAAACATCAAGTGTAATTTTCCATGATATTTATAGCTAAGGACATTGCAAATAATCAGTTCCTATGCTTTCTATAGCCTGAAGAATTAAACAATAAAAGTTCTGCTTACCATTCTCAACATGGGCAAGCCTGTGCATGAGAGGTAGCCAGACAAGGCACTGGGGAGGAGGGTCGGCCATCATTGTGTCTAAAAACATATTTAGCATTATCTTTCTCTGTGAAGAGAAGAAAAACAAATATACTTTATTTTATTTTATTTATTTTTTGAGACGGAGTTTCGCCCTTGTTGCCCAGGCTGGAATGCAATGGCATATCTTGGCTTACCACAACCTCTGCCTCCTGGGTTCAAGTGATTCTCCTGACTCAGCCTCCCAATTAGCTGGGATTACAGGCATGCGCCACCATGCCCAGCTAATTCTGTATTTTTAGCAGAGATGGGTTTCTCTATGTTGGTCAGGCTGGTCACAAACTCCTGACCTCAGGTGACCAGCCCACCTTAGCCTCCCAAAGTGCTAGGATTACAGGCATGAGCACCATGCCTGGCCATATTTTTTAAGCATCTCTGAACTTCAAGATTAAGTTAAGATTTTCCCATCCAAGCTTTAGTGAATTACATGCTAAATTTCATAGCAAAATAAAATATTTTACATTACTACAGATACCACCACATGCTGTACTCTGTACTCCTATTAGTATATTCAAATGTATTCCCGCATACATTATTTTATTTTAGTCAAATGTATAAGATAACCTAGGTTAGATATTACTCTCATCACTTTACAGATGAAAAAATGAAGCATTTAAAGGTTTTTTGGTAGCCTGGCCCAAATCAGACACAAAGCCAAGACTGTCCTTCAGGTTACTATTTCTGCTATCCAGTGGGGAAGAAAGGACACCCCACAACTGAGTATAAAGCAACATCAGTAAGAGCAGGGACTGTGGTTGCTTGTCTACCACATTTCCGGCTTTCCTACCAGTGCCTGGCACACGAGAAACACTTGGTAAGTAACTACTGAGAAAAAATAAACCGAAGGGCAAACACCTAGACATCATTCAGCAGCTTTCTCACTTATAGAAGAGAAAACAGAAGCTTAAAGTAGTTCAAATAGTTTGACAAAAATCACAGAGGCAGTTACAATAAGGATGAGATTGAAGCCTACATATCCCAATGCCCATCACAACGCGCCTGGTATACCAGCTTGCTGGCTAGACTGCATTTTTCTGTTCTACCTTTATTTCTCTTTTTAACAAATATATGGTAAGCGTCCACTGTACATGAAATATTGAAATAACACATCTCACGTTATTTAGAAAACAGTTTAGAAAGTAAGATAGAGTCGTATGATACAGAGAAAACAAAAATAATATTTCAAATCAATGAATTTTCTTTTTTATTTTCTCTAGCCCACATGACACCTTTCCAGCTCCGAAGGGAAAGGAAAAAGAAGCTAAAAGTCCAGGGTCACACAACCCAACAAGAGAGCTCCATGATTATAACATGGACACGAAGACCTCACTTCAAATTGTTCCAAAAGAAGAGCTGAGACAACAGGGCACACACTCAGCAGGTGCCTCCTCCAAGTCCTGGTCCCACCACTCAGAGGCAGGTCGGGGGCTGGGGCGAAGCCAAAAGCACACCCAGAATTTCACCTTGCTCTCTCCCAAGTAACTGTGTTCCCAGCCCCACCTTTTAATGTGAAGAACAGGATATAAAAAATATGGGTATTTCCCCATAAAACGTTTAAATCATTTCAGGTGGGAAAAAAGGTAGAAAAGATAAACTTGGTTAGAGCTGATCTAAAGACATTGGCAGCTGATTACAAAATAACTCCAATTTTTACCACTAAAAATATGTATTTAACACAAACTGGAAGCGAGGAGTGAAGACACTGGAGTGCTTGGCCTGAAGGTCAGAGGCCCCCAGGGCTGCCATGGGACCCATCACAGGACCCTCCCAATAAGAGCTCCTGTCTCGAAAGGCTCGAGACTAGACAGACTATTTCCTCTGCATCTTTCTAGCGACTGAGAGAATCCTGATTCCAGTATATGTAAATTGGAGGTCATTCTTATTAAGAATAATCTTTAAAATAAGAAACTGGTAAAGGGGGAATAGAAAAGGGAGGTAGAGTAGAAGGCAGAGCAGGGAAGAAGCTGTGCAATACAAATCTGGAAAAGATGAAGAAAGCCAAGGGACAGTCTCATCTCCAGACAGCCGGCAGGCCAGCATGAAGCAGTTAAGTAATTTGACAGTTTCTCCATTTAACTTCTAATATGGAACTTCTGGCTGGGGCAGGAGGAGTTGAGAGCTACGAAAGAGGGCTGACAGAATGAGTGGTGGTATGTAGCTGTCATTCAAAGGGCCTCTACACGTCACTGAGCACTGATGGTGAAGCATGAGAAGTACCTACTCAAATAGGCTAAAGAAAGGTTATCCTAAGTGTTTTCCATCTCAGATCCAAGAATACCATTGTTTGAGATCTGGATGGAATCTGGGAGGAATCAGTGAATAACACTGAAAACCATAAAGCCACCTAACATTTGAATGGAGGAACAGATATAGAAAATGCCTCTATGAACATACAGATAACCAAGAAATCACGATAAAGTCAAAAGCGTCTATTTAAAATTGTTGAGATTGGCCAGCGTGGTGGCTCATACCTGTAATCCCAGTACTTTGGGAGGCTGAGGCAGGTGGATCACCTGAGAGCAGGCGTTTGAGACCAGCCTGGGCACCATAGTGAAACTCCATCTCTACTAAAAATACAAAAATTAGCTGGGCATGGTGGCAGGTGCCTGTAATCCTAGCTACTTGGGAAGCTGAGACAGGAAAATCTATTGAACCTGGGAGGCAGAGGCTGCAGTGAGCCAAGTTCTCACGATGGCACTCCAGCCTGGGTAACACAGTGAGACTCCATCTCAAAAAAAAAAAAAAATTTATCCCAGCACTATGGGAGGCCAAGGCAGGTGGATCACCTGAGGTCAGGAGTTCGAGACCACCCTGGCCAACATGGTGAAACCCCGTCTATAGATAGATAGATAGATAGATAGATAGATAGATAGATGGATGGATAGATAGAAAATGCTAGAAAATTTTTAGCTAGTAAAAAGTGGCAAAAGAAATTAAATGTATCATATCCTTTGTCATAAATTTAAAGTTCAAATTAATATTTCTATATCTTAAGTATGTTAAAAGTTACATTTTTATAATCCACTTATAATTCTAATACTACTTTCTTTTTTTGAGACGAAGTTTCACTCTTGTTACCCAGGCTAGAGTGCAATGGCGCCATCTCGGCTCACCACAATCTCGGCCTCCTGGGTTCAGGCAATTCTCCTGCCTCAGCCTCCTGAGTAGCTGGGACTACAGGCACGCGCCACCATGCCCCACTAATTTTTCTGTATTTTTAGTAGAGACGGGGTTTCACCATGTTGACCAGGATGGTCTCGATCTCTTGACCTCGTGATCCACCCGCCTCAGCCTCCCAAAGTGCCGAGATTATAGGCGTGGGCCACCACGCCTGGCCCTAATACTACTTTCTCTGAAAAGTTTTGATTTGTTTACCATGAACAGTTTTTTTAATCTTCAAGATGAAAAGGTAGAATTAGATTTGGTATCTCAGAAGACCCTCATAAATAAACTCAGGATCAATCTCTAAAAGTTGTTCAAAAGTAAAATGCATGAGCTCTGAATGAAGAGACCCCCCCACCCCCCCCGCAAACAGGCTTTGTGTGAGCAACATGGCTGTTTATTTACCGGGGTGTGTGCAGGCTGAGTCTGAAAACGGAGTCAGCGAAGGGTGGTGGGATAGGAGTTGGTTTTATAGATTTGGGGTGGGCAGTGGAAAGTTGTAGAAGTTACAGTTCAAGGAGGTTTTTTGCAAGCTGGGAGGGGGTCCTAGAATGTGGAGTGTTGACCAATGTTGGTTACAAAGTCCAATGGCCTTATCAATTGGGGTGGGAATAAGGAACAATAGAGAAGGTCTCAAAGTTAAGCAGGCGTCACAGGGGTTGATCATTTCTTCCTCTTCTCATGGTCTTCCAGTTATTCAGAACTCAACTGGAGTGTCCATGCAGGTCACAGAGGTTAACATGGCCTCCACGGGGCTGTCGGGTCAGCCTAAAAGACCTTATACTGACTGACGTTTTCCAAAAACATGAGGAATGAAACTAGCAGAGCCATGTCCAAGGGCTCTGTCTTCCACCAACTATGTGATTTGGAGAAAATCACTGCGCATCTCTGGGTTTCAGTTTTCTCATCTTTCAAGGGCTAGAATAGTGGTTCTCAGTGTGATCAGGAAACCCCTGGGAGGTACTTAAACATTTTCATGGAGTTTCATGGAGTTCTGCAGTATTTCATAATAATACTAAGACATTATTTATCTATTCTCTCAAGAGTGTACAGTGGGGTTTTCCAGAGACAATGTGACAAAACTAGTTATCTGAAAAGGCTATTAAAAAAGACTTCTCCCTTTCCCAACTATGTAGCTGTTTGAGGCCAAATTTTCTTCCAAATTTTAACCAAAACAGCATATTACGACAGATTGAATGGATAAGCAAATACGGGAATCCACGTGTCTCCTATTGAGGCAAATATTAAAACTATGCAAAAATACAAAACCAAGGCACTCTTCTCACTATATTTTTGTTTGAAATAGTTATTTTTCATAAAAATGTTTATGTTAACGTATAATAGGTTCATCATTGTTATTTTTAAGTGACTTTTTTTCCTTAATTTTTTTTTTTTTAAGACAGAGCCTCACTGTTGCCCAGGCTGGAATGCAGTGGCTTGATCTTGGCTCACTGCAACCTCCACCTCCCGGGTTCAAGCAATTCTCCTGCCTCAACCTTCTGAGTAGCTGGGACTACAGGCATGCGCTACCATGCCTGGCTAATTTTTGTACTTTTAGTAGAGATAGGATTTCACCATGTTGGCCAGGCTGGTCTTGAACTCCTAACCTCAAGTGATCCACTCGCCACAGCTTCCCAAAGTGCTGGGATTATAAGCATGAGCCACCATGCCCAGCTTCAATTTTAACTTCTAATATGGAAATGCTGACAGATTTAATCCATATAAATAACAGCTCTTTGAGATCCTCAATAATTTTTACAGTGTAAAGAGGTTTTTACAAAAATTTTGAGAGGCTTCTCAACTCTAAAATTGCATCATTCAATATATAATTTTTTTTTGAGATGGAGTCTCGCTTTGATGCCCAGGCTGGAGTGCAATGGTGCTGTCTCAGCTCCTTGCAACCTCCGCCTCCAGGATTCAAGTGATTCTCCTGCCTCGGCCTCCTGAGTACCTGTGACTACAGGCGCATGTCACCACACCCAGCTAATTTTTGTATTTTTTAGTAGAGACGGGGTTTCCCCATGTTGGCCATGCTGGTCTTGAACCCCTGACCGTGTGATCTGCCCATCTGTCTTCCAAAGTGCTAGGATTACAGGCGTGAGCCACTGCACCTAGCCTCAATAAATAATTTTATGAAAGGTAGGTTGGCTCTGTCTGCTAGCTTTTCATTTTTTTTTTGCTCTGGAGTTGAACAGATTCTTTGCATTTCTCCTTATTTTTAAGAGCTTAATATTAATAAAAACTACAATAAAATGCAAATAATGCATTCCCACAACTCTCATTTTCCTGTTTCCCTCCAGATGTATATATATTTCTACATACTTGTGAACAGAATAGATATAAATATGTCATCCGTTTTTTCACTTAACATTCCATTAAATATTTTGTTTTGTACAAGGTCTTCATTTCTAATCACTTTAACAGCTGCCTGATCGATCCACTGAGCAAAAACCACCATAATTTATTTATGCTTCCCTGTATAAAACACTGAGGCTGTTTTTATCATTCTATGCAGTCTCATATTTTTTCTGAGAAACAAGTGTTTCTGCGTTTTTCTCTTTGTTATTCTAATCTAGACTAACAACTATTACCCTATATGGCATTCTCACCGCCCTTCCTCCACCCTTAACTACTTCTTCCCATTTTTAAAAGAGGAGAGGAGTAACCCCTTAAAAATAAAAAATCCAGTATCACTACACTAACATGAGAAAGTAAAATAATTTAGCAATAGATCATCATTGCTACAGCCTCCAATTTCATCATTTCCAATTAAAACTCCTATTTTTTTTTTTTTTTTTTTTTTTTTGAGACGGAGTTTCACTCTTGTTACCCAGGCTGGAGTGCAATGGCGCGATCTCGGCTCACCGCAACCTCCGCCTCCTGGGTTCAGGCAATTCTCCTGCCTCAGCCTCCTGAGTAGCTCGGATTACAGGCACATGCCACCATGCCCAGCTAATTTTTTGTATTTTTAGTAGAGACGGGGTTTCACCATGTTGACCAGGATGGTCTTGATCTCTTGACCTTGTGATCCACCCGCCTCGGCCTCCCAAAGTGCTGGGATTACAGGCTTGAGCCACCGCGCCCGGCTATATAAGCATTTTTAATACTTACAATGAAAGTACCCACCATTTCATTCCCGGCTTTAAAACTCCTATTTTCTTATGTGCAACATATAAATATTTATCCATCACCTTATCACTTGAACAATGTATGACATTTAGATAACAGTCTTTAAAGTGACACTTTTAAAGTTTTCAGGTTAAAATTTTTTTTTTTTTGAGACAGAGTCTCACTGTGTCACCCAGGCTGGAGCGCAGTGGTGCGATTATCAGGTCACTGCAACCTCTGCCTCCCGGGTTCCCAGCAATTCTCCTGCCTCAGCCTCCTGAGTAGCTGGGACTACAGGCACATGCCACCATGCCCGGCTAATTTTTTTTATTTTTTAGTAGAGACAGAGTTTCACCATATTTACCATGATGGTCTCAATCTCCTGACCTTGTGATCCACCCACCTCAGCCTCCCAAAGTGCTGGGATTACAGGCATGAGCCACCTCGCCTGGTCCAGGTTAAAACATCTTTATGTAAACTTCTGTGTCTAGTTATAGAGATATTTTATCTGACAAGGGCAAACATATATTAACCAGAGTTACAGAGTTGCTGTAACTGGAACAGTCAGCCTTTCAACTACTTTCACACTGAATTTCTCCACATCACAGATTTATTTTAGACTTTGAAAATAAGAGTAATTTGTGCCGGGTGCGGTGGCTCAAGCCTGTAATCCCAGCACTTTGGGAGGCCGAGGCGGGTGGATCACGAGGTCAAGAGATCAAGACCATCTGGTCAACAAGGTGAAACCCCATCTCTACTAAAAATACAAAAAAATTAGCTGGGCATGGTGGCGCGTGCCTGTAATCCCAGCTACTCAGGAGGCTGAGACAGGAGAATTGCCTGAACCCAGGAGGCGGAGGTTGTGGTGAGCCGAGATCGCGCCATTGCACTCCAGCCTGGGTAACAAGAGCAAAACTCCGTCTCAAAAAAAAAAAAAAGAAAATAAGAGTAATTTGTAATGACAAAATAATATAATGTCATTGTGCTTTTTATAAGAGATATTTTTATTTGTTATGGATAAAGATTAGAAAAACTTCAAATATTCTGAAATATTGCATTTCTCTCATTGCAAAATTATTTCCTTTGAGAAAATCATGAAATAATATCAATGAAAACAAAGAGAATGTGAGTTTAAGCTGTCAATTAGAATTAAAACCAAAATTACTAATTTTCTCATGTCATACTTAACTTAAAATCCTTCAGTTAAGGCCAGATGTGGTGGCTCACATCTATAATCCCAGTACTTTGGGAGGCCAAGATGGGCGGATCACTTGAGGCCAGGAGTTTGAGCCCGGCCTGGTCAACATGGCAAAATCCCATCTCTACTAAAAATACAAAAAATGAGCTGGGTGTGGTGGTGTGTCCCTGTAGTCCCAGCTACTCCAGAGGCTGAGGCAGGAGAATCACTTGAACCCGGGAGGTGGAGGCTGCAGTGACCTGAGATCATGCCACTGCACTCCAGCCTGGGCAACAGAGCATGACTGGGTCTCAAAAAAATATTTTAAAAATCATTCAATTAATCCAAAAAATAGTAAGTATGGATCTTTTTCTAGACTGTGTCAGTCACTCGGGATGGAAAGCTGAAGGAGAGTAAGATCCCTCCCATCAGGGCATTAACTGAGCTGTCATGGGCCTACAGAAAAGGACACAATCCTATGGTGAAAGATTAAAAGCATCAAAGAAGAAGGCACATTTTAGCTGAGATGTGGAATCTGAAGCTTTTGTTGGAGGAGAGATAGAAAGTCAGGGTTACTGGCATTTCAGCGAGAACTAAGAATAAAAACAAAAAGTTTGACTACTTCGAGTCACTCAAAACACAGGTTACTCAAAACAAGAGAAATGCAAATCAAAACTACACTGAGATAACATTTCTCACCCATCAGATTGGCAAAAACTCAAAAGTGTAGGAACATGTGCTGTTGGCAAGGCTGTGGAGAGACAGATGCTCTGGCACAATGCTGATGGGGGATGTAAACAGTGCAAACCCATGACCCTGTGGCACCCGCCAAAAAGATTCCCTGGTGTGCTAAGGGTAGGGACAGGCGAGGGATAGGGTAGAGCGGGAGCAATCAGGATGGAGGGAAACGATAGGCTGTGGCGGGATTGCTGAGGAGCCACAATGTCATGCTAAGAACCTTATTCAGCAGGCAATGAGGAGTGAGTCAAGTTTTTTATGAAAACTAAGGATAACAACAGAGCTGTATTGCAAAATTATGATTTAAACTCAGATTTACTTAGATTAAAAGGAATAATCAAAGCTACATCTGAGAAAGCACATTCCTCTTCCTTAGGCTGCCACTGAGCCAATGAATAAAGTGACAAGGAGACAAGGGTCCTTTGTTTTTTGGGTGATGAATTTTTCTACTTTACTTGAATACTAGTGAGTCACAAGGCAATAAGGCAGAGGGGACATCAGAGATCCAGAATGGGATTGCACACTGGACTGTGCCACCAGTGAACACCAAGAAGGGCCTGGACCAGCGGCCCCACACCCCACAGGCTGGAAACATGAATGCATCAGGAACTGCTTTCAGCTCATGAATCATCAGTGAGGAAGCAGGGGGTGCTTTCCTAGAGCATGCGGATAGCAAGTACTGCTTAAAAAAATCCTTTTCTAAAAAGAAAACAATCTTGGAGCCCTTTGTCATTTCTATGTAAGGATTCATTTAGTAAGACACTCTTTCGTCACAGGCCCAACTAGAATAAAACCTCACTTCTAGGTCTCTACAATTTTGTTCAATCTAATTACGCTAGTGGGACAGGCCTCATTACTATAGACATGATCATAATAAAACCCATTCTACACCCTGTATTTCATCCCATCTAAGATGCACTTATAAGATCACTTGTAAGATACACCATTATTTTTTTTCTGCCCCAAAGCAAGAAAAACACTCAGCCAATTAAACTAACTCAATGACTTAATTAACCATAATCCTTCATCACATGTGAATTGGTCACACCAGCCTCTTGATAAACTGAAATTCCTTTCATCTATTCAGGGGAACCTGGCAGTTTGGTCTTTCAGATGCAATGCTTTAGTGTGACAAGAAATTATTTTGGTTATATCTCAGTAATAAAAAAAAAAATACAGCTTCATCTATTTGGGGATACCTTCTTTTTTAAAAAATAAAAATAAAATTTAAGAAAAAAAAAGGCTCTAAAAGCCTCCTCTTTTTTGAAAAGGCTCTATAAAGTACCAGGTTGTTGCTATGCAAAATAATACGGAATTCTTCCAATGCTAAAGATTTGTTTTACTAATATCCAGTATATTCCCCTCTATTCTGTCCAAGCCTTTCTAAGTTTGTAACAACACTTTGTTTAATGTCAAATCACAGTATGGTTTCTGAGAACATTTTAAATGACAATACATGTAGTGCCAAAAGTAGACACAACTCAGTTGCAGTGACAGCAAATGAACACCTATGATCAAGTTCGCACATGTGCAGGAAATGACAGCCCATCATAACCACTGCCTAACCAACTGCAATTGTAAAGTATCACTGGTTAGGTATCTCGACATCAGAAGTATCAAGATGTGAAAAAGCATCTTCAAATCAATGAAACACTACTAATCCATACCAGAGTACATGGTAGTGAAGGATAGCTAATGGAGATGATGAAACCTCCTTAATTAGAATACCTATGAAATAACACATACAGACACATACACATGCCAGGCAATGCTTGCCAAACTCTATTCAACATCCAGAAGACGTCTCACTTGAAAGTGAGGAGAAAAATCATTCTGGTACATAGCTGGAGAGAATATTTTGTCAAATACAATCAGAGGACAACTCAAGGCATGAAATATTCTTGCTATTCTGAAAATTAACTAGCAATACTATAATCCCATTTTTAAACAACTGCTACCACCTCTGTGAATCAACGGAAGTGTGGCATGGTGTCCAATAAAATGTTATCAACAGTATCTCCTGCATACATTGATTGCAAGAATGTACCTATCTGCTCACTTCTCCTCCCTCTCTCTCCATTCTTTGCTTTATTCAGGTTTCCTTTTCATAAAGATAGACATCAAATTAAAAATTCCTTGCAAGATGGGTTGAACTCTTCAAACTAAAGTCAATATTGTTACAGTATTCTTGGGGTGATGCTTTTCCGCTGGAAACCTCTGTGGCCAGTGGCACCTTTGCCCAAGTTTTGCTTGGGCCCTCTGGGCTCCCCCTCAGTCTGGCAGACTGCACTCGGCTCATGCTACCAGCTGGATCCAATGCCTGCCAAGGGCGAGCCAGGTGTAGAGCAATGAAGGGAGTGTGAGGGAGCACAGGGTCCAGCCACTGCACACAGCCAGGCATGCCAACTACAGCAGGGCGGGCAGCTCCAGGCACCAGCATGGGTGCTGGCTCCCTGTGAGGCTATAGCTGAACGAGGAGTACTTCCACAGCTGGCATCTATGAACTCCATGGTGGCACCCATAAGCTTGGAGATGTCAGGAACTGCAGAGCCCCAGAGAGGGTATTAATTCCTGGCTTAGGGAGCTCTTACATCTGGTGTCTCCAAAGGGGTATAGCTCTTTTCTGCTTCTTTCTTGTTGCCAGCAACATGGCGAGCAAGGGGCATATTTCAGCTTTTGTGTCACAGCTCTTTTGGGCCTGCCATTTTGTGGATCCCGTGTTCTTGTCCCATACCCAGGAAGAATGAGGTATGCAGACAAGTGGAGGGTGGGCAAGGCAAAGAGGGGCTTTATGGAGCAATAGAACAGCTCAGAGGAGATTCACAGTGAGTAGCTCCTCTCTGCAGCCAGGGTATCCCGATAAGTGTTCAGCTCTCAACAGAGAGGAGACCCTGGAGTGGGTAGCTCCTCTCTGCAGCTGGGGGTCCCATCATCTCTTCAGCTCTTAGCAGAGAGGAGACCCTAGGGTGAGCAGCTCCTCTCCAAGAGAGGAGCTGGCAGTCCTGTCATTTGTTCAAGTTTTGCTGAGTTCAGGGCTTTTATGGGTCTTAAAGGGGAGTAAGTGCATGCTGATTGGTCCATGAATGGCCATGATTGGGCCTGGAAAAAGCACCACAAGTTCCCACTCCAGTCCACAGGACTGGCAGCTTGACCCCCGGGCTTCAGGCCCTTCCTGGCTTGAAGGTGGGGCTTCATCAGGGACCCATAGCCTTTCACCGAAGGGCCTGTCTGCCTCCTACTGCTGTTCATGGCACCCAGGCTGTTTGTGTTAAAGGGCACCTGCAGGCCAGTGCCAAGCTGCCCTCAGCACCCCCCTGGCCTTCCTCCCATGCTTGTCAGTGCCCAAAGTCCGGAGGGGGTTGAGGTGACATGGGGCTCGCATGTCAGTGCTGCCCCAAGCATGTACACACCCAGCCAGGCTGCAACAGCATCCAGGCTCAGCTTCAACCTCGCTCTGACATTGGAGCAGGTGATGGGAGCAAGGAGAGGTCAAGCAGTGGGAGCAGACACCTTCAAGCCTGCGGGGGCAGGGGTAGCCTTCCCAGTTCAGAGATGCCCGGTCTGTGGCCACAGTTTGCCTGGCTGTAGCTGTGCCTCGGGAAGCTGAAGCTTCCACCCTGTCAACTCAGGATAGGGCAGAGCTTCTGCCTGTTCCTGGCTCCTGCTAGCTCTGTGGAGCATGCAGCCCTATCCACGCCTTCCCCACTGCAGCCACCGTCATGGCAGTGGCCATTCTAGATGGGCCACAGGTGCCATCAATATGAAGACCTAAAAAATAAATAACAAATAGCAATCTTCTTTCTAAGGAGAAATACTGCACTTTCTAAAACTCTAAAGTTTGGAAAATTTGGGGAGAAATTTAAATACATTTACTGCTTATTTAAAATAACTTAAGCCTTGAAAGTCAGTTTGTAAACACTGAAGAATGTTAATACAGCTGGCCTACTCACCAAAGGATTAGTCTTGGGGTGCTAAAACAATACTGTACTATGTTCAGACAATAATCACAATCACAAATTTGCAATGACAATTTTCCTAATATGCCTATCCCATCCAGGCACAGTGGCTCAGGCCTGTAATCCCAGCACTTTGGGAGGCGGAGGCAGGAGGAACACCTGAGATCAGGAGGCTGAGACCAGTCTGGCCAATATGGTGAAACGCTCTCTCTATTAAAAATACAAAAATTAGCCAGGTGTGTTGGCAAGCACCTGTAATCCCAGCTACTTGGGAGGCTGAGGCAGGAGAATCACTTGAACCCGGAGGCGGAAGTTGCAGCAGCACCAATGCACTCCAGCTCAGTGACAGAGAGAGACTCCATCTACAAAAAAAAAAAAAAAAAAAAAAAAAAAAAAAAAAAAAAAAAAAATGCCTATCCAGCTTCAACAGTTCTTCTTAATATACAACTAATTTTGTTTCATTTTGCTTTTACTTTCCCTCCAGCCTTCATCATTTTGTGGCAAATTCCAGACATATTATCTCTTAAATGTTCCTCAATGTTTTTTAATGACAGACATCCAGGATGCTTCTGGTTTGGGCCTAGCATGGATATAGTTGATAAGAGGAGTCCTGAAAAGTCTTAAAACCTAGGATTAGGTTTTAATTTGATTGCTAGGTCATGAGGAGATGTCGGTTTATTTTTATTAAGAAACCACCAGGGCTTCTTGCAAAGTTTGTTGAGAGTACTGGGTGCTCCAAACACCTTTACCAATACTCAAAGTCAGTACTTAATTTTAGCTATCCTAATAGATGGGTTCTGCTGAATTAACTTACAAACATGTTTAATTTCTCTTGTCTTTTAAAAACAACTAAACTACATAATCCACAGACCTTATTTTAGGTTCATTTTCGAGGCAAAAATGTGTTTTAAAAAAGAATTAAAACTATACTAAAATAAACCAATGTGTAATTCTCATGTCATTAAAAAAAAGCATTTCTGCTGTAATGTGTTACATTATGAAAGAAGCTGAAATTTCTTTACATCAAAATGCTATAAGGGAAAGGTATACAGAGTACAAAACTGTGGACTTAAAAATCATAAGGTATATAAGGAAAACAGAGTTGGAACAACCACTAAAAATCTACATGCTTTGTAAATAGAGGACAAACAAAATAATCAGCACAACTCAACTCCCCCAGGCACGTGCACTGGAGTCCCTGTCAGATGGTGTCTTTCGGCCTTCAATCCTGAGCTACTGATTGCCTTCTTCATGAGAAGAGCATATAACTTCCAAAATAGATTAGTTTTATCAAAACTAGATATCAGATGCTGGGGAAAGCTTAATTCTGCCAATCGGTCATTTCAGCATGGGAGGCAAAACGTCTTCACAGCCTCTTCACTCAGCTGCAGCTTTATCGTCACAGCACTGTGGAAAGCGAAGCAGCTCAGGGGTCAGTCCTGTAAACCAGTCACTTCTCTTCCCAAAGGAAGGTACTGCAGGATTTTCAGCTCCTTTCTTAAAAGAGTCATACTTTCTCTTTAATTGTGATTCTTTTTGTTCAACCCAGAACATCAAAGTGCTGGGGGAAAGTACGTATGAAAAAAACAAAGCAATTTCTAATTTGCATCAACATTGCTTTCTATCTGATGAGGTATGAACTGATTCCCATTAAGGAAACACATACTGCAGTAAAACAAACTGTCTGAGAAAAGCCCATTTTCAAAAAGAAATCCAAAACTCACTGAATTTAACTCTTGTAGCATGAAACTTTGTCCAAGCTGTCTCACTTCTTGGGCAATATATCAGTATATTCTATCAGTGATTTCTACTTCATCTGAGACTTTTTTTTAACTTTTCATAGACTGAGATAAACTTCTCTTTTCCAATTTGACATATACAAAAAATGTGGGTTAATTTTTTTTTTACAAAAATATGAATGAAGCACGTAAAAAGTAATGATCAGGTTGTGAGTTCAAAGGCCTCATAATCATGAATGCCATAAGGTTGATTTGCAGAATCCTAGACAGTATTCTTAGAATTAACAACAGCACTTTAAAAATTTTTTACATTTTAAACTGTTATTCCAACATCAGATTCTCATTGGAATACCCATGTTGCAATTAAATCAAAGATTAGATTTAGCATGCCACATAACTGTCATCCATTTCTCAATGTTCGTCACTGATAGTTCTTTATGCAAATTCACTTCCCTGTTCCAATATGATCTTGCTTAAGAGTAGTATTCTGGAAACTGTTCCATTTTTTAGCCTGACCTCCAGGAAGCATCTTGTATGAAAAGCCATGTGTACATCATACACAAGATGACCCCAGAATATTGTGTGGGCCACCATGGGAAGTGATGATATCACCAAGGTGGTGACGGCAGTGGCAGCGGCAGCAACAGCAGTAGGACAGGCTCCAGATATAAAATGCAGGAGAGCTGTTTGCAGTGACTTCATCATACTCATCCTCACTTACATCTCTGAAGGTCTCTTTAATACTTGTAGGACATTCTTGTACCAGGATTATGTTCAGACAATTCTACATCATTTGAAAATGCATATTCCGGGGAGAAGATACAAACTATGTTTTATTAGAATAAACTGAAGCACGAAGATATTTTTAATATGCTAAAAGCTGATGCTGATTGCCATTTATGCTGAAAGAAAAAGTAAATAGTGCGCAGAGGCAAATCTGCACAAAACTAATCAGGCAGAGTGTGCACAAATTTGGGAAGAACATCTCCTCACATGTTACTAAAAATAATTCTCCATTATCATGGGTGCCACCTTCAGTACTAAAGCTGAATAACTTCTAAAAAAAACTGTAAATATTATTTGAAAGTCAGAATTCAAATAACCATGAATTCTTTTTTTTTTTTTTTTGAGACGGAGTTTTGCTCTTGTTACCCAGGCTGGAGTGCAATGGCGCCGTCTCGCCTCAAAGCAACCTCCGCCTCCTGGGTTCAGGCAATTCTCCTGCCTCAGCCTCCTGGGTAGCTGGGATTACAGGCATGCACCATCATGCCCAGCTGATTTTTTGTATTTTTAGTAGAGATGGGGTTTCACCATGTTGACAAGAATGGTCTCGATCTCTTGACCTCGTGATCCACCCACCTCAGCCTCCCAAAGTGCTGGGATTACAGGTGTGAGCCACTGCACCCGGCCGAATTCTTAACTTTAAACGTAAAAAGGTATGTAGGTGGGGAGTGGGCCATGTGTGTGTCTGTGTTTTTCATTCTTTTTTGAATCAGAGTATCACAAGTCGGGAAGATGTAGTTTACAAGGTCCTTTCAGTTCTCAAACCTTTAGATATGTTCCTTTTATAGTTTAACTTCTTATCTTTAAATAATTTTCAGACTTACAAAAAGGTTAAGATTAACAAAAAATTTCCATTTTCCCTTAACCAAGATTCCTCGAATGTTAACACTGCAGAAGGATGCTCCTTTATCCTTAAACAATTCAAATGTTTTTTTCAAAACAGGACATGCTCTTAAATAATTATGTACAAATATCAAAATCAGGAAGTTAACGTTCATTGACAAAATACTATGATCCAGTCTATAAATTTTATTCATATTTTTCCAATTGTCCCAATAATGTCCGTTATATCAACAGAAAATCCTGGCTTGTGAGTTCATTCAGCTTTTCGTGTCTCTTTAAACTCTTTTCACCAGAACATGTTCTCATCTTTTTTAATCTTTCATGATATTGACACTTTTGAAGCTAAAGGCCAGTCAGTTTGTAGAAATTCCTTCACTGGAGTCTGTCTGATGTTTCCTTGGGATGAGATTCAGGTTATGCTTTCTTGGCAGGAGTTACCAGAGAAGTGACATGAGTACTTCTCAATGTGTCCTATCAGGAGGCAGGTGTGGTATCAGTTTATCCCTTTAGTGGTGATAGAGATTTTCAGCACTTGGTAAAGTGATATCTGATCAGTTTCTCCACTGCAAAGTTACTATGTTCTTTTTGTAATTAATAAATACCTTATGGGGAGATAATTTTAAACTATGTCAATATCCTGTTTCCATTAATTTTTTACCTATTAGTTTTAGCAATCGTTTTTTAATTCCTTTCCAGAACTTCCTGGGTAAGTTTAGCATTGAGCTTCTTTTATCTAATCTCTACCTTAACAAATGGATATCCTCTGGCTGAAGCGTGGACACTGGCTGTACCATCCATTTGTTAAGTGTGGATGGTCCTCTGAAGCATGGTTAAGATCTCAGAAACACACTCATTCCAGTCTCTATGTCAAGACCACCAGAAGGAAATCAAATCCATCATTTTCCAATATGACAATCACAGTGTACCCTTGAAGGATATTATGCTGGCAGGTAAGAGCTGTACAACATTCTGTCTCCAGCACAAAGGAAACAATGCAGTATTATTACAGGGTTTTATATCAAAAGTCCCTTATCTCATGGTTTAAAGAACTCATCTGGAAAAAAGTAATATATATATATCCAGTAGCAAAAATGTACGCACTAAACATTTTTCTTTAAAATATTTCAATTTTTCTTAGAAAAGACACCCCCCTCTGTATCAGTTCCCCCATAAAAGTGTTTTCAGGTGAACTTTTACCCCCCACTTTTATTCATCCACTTCCCATCACCACCTTTAAAGCTTTTTTCCTCCCCTACTCAAGACCTTACATCCTAGACTGGAAGCAATCTGGAGAAATCTGTTAGAAGGTGAAGGGAGGGATGAGCGCTCTTCTAGCCCTAGATTCTATAAAACTGTCCTTACCTGCTGTGGAAAACAGGTGCGGACTGAGTGCTCTGTGTAACCAAAAGATGGCCCTTCAAAGACCGCTGTTGGGAGCTTCAGAACTTCCTTCAGAAACTGGTCAAACTTGCTAAATATCATTAAGCCATTGGAATCTGACATCTGGGAGAAAACATCTATGAGAACAAAACCAAATAAAGTCAAGCTGTAAGGAAACATCAGCTTTTATAAACGGCTCTATGTCATTTGTATACCATGCAAAAAGCATCATTAAAAAATATGATTTAAAAGGTATCATAAAATTATTGTGACTTTTAGTTACTATTAAAACTATTCTCATCCTTATTAGCACTGTGTGGCTACCCTTCAGTCAAGGCCCCTCTCTTCCACTCACTTAACATTCTACCTAAATATCAAATCAAATAACCACTCATGTATGATTATCTATCTACTCTTTCTGACTAGATAAAACTGGATGACATAGAACTTTTATTTATACCTCACTTTGTTTCAAGAAGAATTTACCAGCACATCTTTATCTGTTAGTATCTCCACATGAGTTTAAATAAGACATATGTATGACTGAATATATAAACATATTAGCATCTTGGTAATAGGGTATGAAAGAAATTACATTATACTTGTATATTCTATACTAATGATGTAATATATGCCTGTGAAGAACATATCTGAAGGAGTCATAAAGCATATTTAAAATATTTATCTCATGAGTTCCAAAGGAGAACAAAAACTCATTTAAATGCTTGTATTCCAAGAAACTTTGATACTGTAAGATCCTATTTTTATATTAAGTCAGGTCAAGCAGAGGAGAAAGAAGCTACCAGTAATACTACTACAACTTTATCTGCTTGCAGGGAGTTCCCGTCTCCAATCATTCCTATCTTCTCATCCATAACTGGGGAGTAAAAGAAAAATAACCAGGGGTCAAAAGCATTTGACAAAGAAATGTGACATAGGCAGTTTTTCAATCCACTGAACTGCTTTACAATCAAATGAGCAAGTCATATATACACAGAAAAATCATTTCCTAAGGACTTTTCAAACAGCATTTTGAAGATTCATCCAGCCTGGGAAACATAGTGAAACCTCACCCCTACAAAAAATTTTTTTGAATTAGCTAGGCATAGTGGTGTGCACCTGTACTCCCAGCTACTCAGGAGGCTAAGGTGGGAGGACTGCTTGAGCCCAGGAGGTCAAGACTATAATAACGGTGATCACACCACTGCACTCCAGCCTGAGTGACAGAGCGAGACCTTGTCTCCAAAAAACAAAAAAAAAAAAAGGAAAAGAAAAAAGAAGATTCATATTCTATATAGTCACAATACACCCCTTCTATTTAACAGATATATGTAACATACATATATGCATTACTTTTTGGGTTCAATTTGGGGGAATTTATATTGAAGCATCAGGTGAAAAAAAGCCTTTTTAAATACACTAAAGAAAGATAAAATGTAGGTTATGGATCCACAGCGTAATTTTTAAGGCATTAGAAAAGAAGGAATTGGCCGGGCGCAGTGGCTCAAGCTTGTAATCCCAGCACTTTGGGAGGCCGAGGCGGGTGGATCACAAGGTCAAGAAATCGAGACCATCCTGTCAACATGGTGAAACCCCATCTCTACTAAAAATATACAAAAAATTAGCTGGGCATGGTGGTGCGTGCCTGCAATCCCAGCTACTCAGGAGGCTGAGGCAGGAGAATTGCCTGAACCCAGGAGGCGGAGGTTGTGGTGAGCCGAGATTGCGCCATTGCACTCCAGCCTGGGTAACAAGAGCAAAACTCCATCTCAAAAAAAAAAAAAAAAGAAAAAAAGAAAAGAAAAGAAGGAATTACCAAAGGAATGAAAATCTTCAGTGTGTCCTCTCATGATAGCTACTAGTTTATAGTTGATGGAAAAATATTAAATACCCATTCGGGGGAAAAAATCCAGCAAGAAACTAAAAGACAGCCCTGGCAGAAAGTAAAATAAATTAACAAATACACATTAAGTTCCTGTTACGTGGTCCAAGCGCAAGCGCTCTGTGAGGTGTTTAGAAGCACAACGAAGAAATATGGTAAATGGTCCTTATCCCCCAAGAAACTTGCAATGTAGCTGGAAAAATAAGATACACATGAAACAAAGAATTTGAGCTGACTTCAAATACAACAAAAAAAACAGAGGCAAAAAGACATATGTGAAGCCCCACCATGTGTGAGGCACCACTATCAGTAACTATGCTGAGTCTGCCAGTAGCCACATTATCCTCTTCTTCCTTAGTAACTAACAGAACACTAATCTGATGTTGTGCAGGAATGTACCAACTCATAAGCTGCAAGTTCCCAGCAAGTAGTGGTCATGTGACTAAGTTCTAGCTAAAATGAGCTTGTAAGCAGAAGGGTTGTAGGGGACTTCCAGAAAACTAGGTAAAGAAACATAACTGAGCTAAAAAGCAGGCCATTTTTTCCTTATTCCTTTCCTCCTTCTTCTATCCGGAGTGCAGCTATAATAGCTGGAGCTCCAGCAGCCATCTTGGACTATGAGGTAATCTCAATCTTGATATCGAAATCACACTAGAATGGTAGGAAAAAAAAAAAAAAAGAGACAAGAAACTGTGAATCCTAGATGAACACGAAGTCACCATATTGGCCCTGGACTACCTACCTCTGAACTTCTTTTATGTAAGAGAAAATTAAACTTCAACTTTAAGATACCATTATTCTGGGTTTCTGCTCTCATGTAAGAAATTATAATACTAAGCACTGTTCTACTACTATCATTTAGAAAGGTTAACTTACTTAAGGTCAAAAAGTTAAGAAGCCAAATCAAGTTTAAACCCACACCCATCTGACTCCAAAATAAATACCATAACACCACACTCCTTCGAAATATGATTTAGAATAGATACAAAAACACATCGGCAGGAATCGTCAAGTCCTAAAAGGAAGAAATTTGGAAGCTAGGCCTTTAAAGATAGGATCTGGAATGATGAGGTCAAAACAGGTTGAGGCTAGGGGCTGGAGGGCACTAAAGAGGAGGAAAATCAAAGTCTCTGTGACAGGAATGTGCAGCGTGGATCTCTGACCGGCGATAAGCAGGAAATAGGGCATTGAAGAAAACATTCTATGATAGGCAACTTATATTGAGAAATAAAGAAAAATAAAGACTGAACAGGAAGAGTATTTCTGTTATAAAAGAAAACGCTGAAGGAGGGACGCTTAAAAACTTTTAAGTAGAGATCAAATTTTTAGAGAGCTAGGTTTCAAGGAGATTAGACTGTTAATGACCGGCACACAATGAATAAAAGAAAAAGAATGGAATTGGAGACACCAGCTAGGAAACCTTGTAAACAATGCACAAAGGAGGTGGGGGAGCCTGGATTACAGTGGTGACAGTGTGTGCAGGGCAGGGGAGGCCAAGTCCAAGACATTTCAATGCAAAGAACTGCAGTTGATGACAAACTAGATTACAGAACAAATGAACTTTAAAACTTAGTATTATTCTAAGTTTCTAACTTGGGAAAATGCTGACAAATCCTGACTAGCATAAACAAACTGAAGAGAAAGATATTACACTTCGCTTCAGACATATTACACTTTGCTTCGGACATATCTGTTTAACTAACTAGCAAATTTTCAAGTGGAACCGCCCTGTAGACAGTTAGAAACAGTATTTGGCTACAGTTCTAGACTGCAAATAGAGAACTTGGAAAATGTTACTAATGATATGAATAAATGATGCTCTTCAAAGGAAGGAAGAACATAAATGATTTAACCTTTAAATAACTGGTTGCTAGTCAGGTGTGGTGGCTCACACCTGTAATCCCAGAACTTTGGGAGGCCCAGGCAGGAGAATTGCTTGAGCCCAGGAGTTCAAGGCCAGCCTGGGCAACATAGCAGGACCTCGTCTCTATAAAAAATTAAAAAAAAAAAAAAATAGCTAGGCATGAAGGCAGGCCTGTAGTTCCAGCTACTTGGGGGACTGAAGTGAGAGGACTGCTTGAGTGCAGGAGTTGGAGGCTGCAGTGAGCTCTGATCATACCACTACACTCCAGCCTGGGTAACTACGCAAGACCCTATCTGAAAAATAAATAAATAGCTGGCTGCTATTCTTACAAGGAGGAAAATAATCATTCATTAAATCTGAATGAAAACAAAGGTCAACATGGGAGGTGGCAGACACTGCCAGGTGCCTCCTTAGTATCTTCTTCCCCTTCTACTTTCTAGCTGAGCTTGACTGCTGGGAATGGCTCTGTGCCATTTACAAATGACTTCTCGGCCTCCTTTGTACATTGCAATGCTAGTGCAGATTTCTGGAAAACCCTTTGCTTTCCTAATAGAAGCACCTCTTTCTTCCTTCTGTCTGAAGTAAGTACAGAGGCCTGGGACACAGCAGTCATCTTTTGATCCTAAGTAAGAAAGCCATATGGCAGCAGGAAGATGGGAAGATGCGAAGTCTGTGATGACAACCGTAAGTCAGGGTACCAACTTTGAACTTATCAGCCTTTGGACTTACTTTTACATGAGAAAAATAAGTCCCAATGTGCTCAAGCCACTGTCAGTCAAGTTTTCTATTGCCACTCTATGTATTCATAACTAACTAACGAGTAATTAACTTGTGGCCACTAATGGTGTAAATACTCAGGACCAGTGACTTTAGCTTCCAAGTACATGAATATATACATGTATAGCTCCACAACCACAAAAATGTATGTATGCATATATATACACCCATACCAACGAATCTACACCTAACCCATTCAGAGTAATAAAAAGGAGTGACTGGGTAGTAAAATGACTAACCACTCCCACAAAAAAGCATTACTTCAGTTATACTTACTTACTATGTCATATGAATAGATTCAAAGTAATGAAAAAAACATTTTTAATTAATAAGAAACTATAATAAGCCCATACTACAATAAGGGAAGTAGAAACGTATCTATTTGTTTTAATGAGACATACTGCTAGACCCAAAAATTGAAGGCACAGTGCAGTAATTCATTACTTCTTGACTTACTGGTTTAAAACAGTATTTTTTAATGAATAGGCTTATCTGTAAGAAAAAATTTAAAAATGATTGCTAATTCTTAAATCTTAAATGAAGTTTAACAATCAATCTAAATTACTGTGATTTACCTATGTATGTATAAAAGGATCTTACCAAAGAAGTGAATAATAAAATTTAATGAAAATATTTTTTAAAAAAGTAAACTAGGGCCAGGCATGGTGGCTCACGCCTGTAATCCCAGCACTTTGGGAGACTGAGGGGGGCAGATCACGAGGTCAGGAGTTCAAGACCAGCTTGGCCAACGTGGTGAAACCCCGTCTCTACTAAAAATACAAAAAAATTTAAAAAAAAAAAAGTAAACTAGTACTCTAATTAAATGAAGCCCTAAACCCTCCTGGCATTAAGGGACTGTATTACTTCCCAGATACCCAGTTAATTTCCCCAGCAATTCTCTTTCTATATATATACTCTGAAAGTATGCTAATTCCCCAATAGTTATTTCCAGCTAAAAAGGGAAGCTTTCTCCCTTGTGAAAAACCCACAATCAAGCCCTTAAACATACATGTGTACACAATTTTTAAAATATTCTATAATATCTTTTGTGTGATATGCAAAATAATGCTACTGATCCACCATCATCACATGTTTTGATTTTTTTCTGGTGATAATGATCCTGGTTTTACTGGCTACATCTATCCATCTATTTCAACTCCCCTTTCAACCCCACGTGACTGTTTCAACTAACCACAGGCTTTTTTTGTAAGATGATAGGGCTGTTTAGACTACAGAAATGAGTCTATAAATGGACAGCAATTTTCTTTTACATGTTTGCTTTCCCTGAGCAACCTAACCCACAAAAACAGGCACACACATCTGTAAGTTTATAAATACCTATACACAACTAGGCCCAAGTACTACATACTGTAGTTCAAAACCCATTAATACACCACTGGCCAGGCGCGGTGGCTCATGCCTGTAATCCCAGCACTTTGGGAGGCTGAAGCAGGCAGATCACCTGAGGTCAGGAGTTCAAGACCAGCCTGGCCAACATGGAGAAACCTTGTCTCTACTAAAAATACAAAAATTAGCTGGGCATGGTGGCATACAGCTGTAGTCCCAGCTACTCGGGAGGCTGAGGCAGAAGAATCGCTTGACCCCAGAAGGTGGAGGTTGCAGTGAGCCAAGATCACACCACTGCACTACAGCCTGGGCAGAGCAACTCCGTCTCAAAACAAACAAACAAACAAACAAACAAAGAAACTCATTAATATGCCACATCATTATGCAAGAATGAGGCTGGAGGATGGGAGTCTACATGCCTTGGGCTTCTAGTGTTGACTCGGTCAGGAACTGCCTGAGACAAGGCTCCAGACCTCCTTCGGTTTTTGTTTTCCTTTCTCTTCTTTCTTTCCCTTTATTCATAAAATACACATTTAGGGCTTATATCTTACTTTCTTCCAGTTCTAAACATTTTGGTTATTTAAGAAATGTAAATCTGGGGATCACTCATTCAGATTAAACAGTCACTTCCATCTAATGAGTAAAAGGGATGGTTAACAGAAACCAGTGAGGATAATTACGTAGCCATGGGTGGTTAAAAAACTACAGCAGAGGAGTCTGAAGTCTGAACAGGAGAAACTTCAACTGTAACTTCAAAAAGAGGTCCTTCTACAGTCTGCTAATGAAACATCAAGGAAGCAAACAGTTGAAACAGCTGTAGGAACAGTCAATTCTGAGCAAAACAGAAAGAACCTCAGGTCATCTTTTCTCTGACTGCTGATAGTGTGGCCTATCAAAAACACGCAAAAATATAAATTATTATAAAACTATTGTGTTAGAACCCAGAGAAAAATCCCTGCTATCATTTTGGCATTTTTCTTATTTTCTTTGTGCATAGCAAATTTTTGTTTAAAACCATATTACACTTATGCATTTTGATCTAGACCCTATTTTTGAAGGCATTATATTCAATCATGTGGGTGTCCCAAAACTTAACTGAGCTCTCACTTTTGGACACTAACGCTGTTTCAAGTTTTCATGTAAGTGTTGCAACAAATATACAAAAAACTTGGGGTATACCTCTGATTAATTCCTTAGGGTAAACTCAAGAAGTAGACTGAATGAATATGAATCTTTTTAAAGTCTTCCTGATACATACTGTTAAACGGCCTTTCAAAATGGTAGCACCAGCTTTTTAATGTATTTTAAAATAAACTGATGACTCTTTTGCTCCTTTTAGTGCAACCAGATGCAATTTGAATACGAAGACTAAGCTTCTTTGAAAACAAATAGCAGAATTAAAGTAAATAAATCACATAGTAAAATTAATTGATAATTAAGCACGTTTTAACACATAATGGGCTTTACAGTCTACAAATTTTGTTTTCTTGAGTTATATTTTGGGTTTCTGACATTAGTGAATTTTGGTCATGCTTTCAATTAAAGTCCGTATTCCAATTATAAATAATTGGTATTTAGAATCCTTATATAAGTTACCTCTGAATCTAGGACATAGTCCCTAATGGCCGCAACAGTGAACCATCTCTGTAAACGAACGCTACCTGGAGACGGAAACTCGCTTAAGACAAATCTGAAAAATCTAAGAAATGTTTTAAACTAGAAGTACAAATATTTGTTCAGTCATTCAAATGTATCTTGACACTATAACAAACCAAAACCCCATGTCAAATAAAAAAGGTAGAGGGGAGAAAATCATAGGAAAAAAATCTAAGAAAGTAAAAAAGGAAGATCAAAGCAAAAAGGAAAAAAAATGTAAAATGCTAAAACATTCCATAAATCAGGAAACTTAACATAACAGGAACATTAATAATGGTAACAACAGAGAGTCCAGTCAGTAGAAGGAGATTGGAGCAAAGAACCAAAACAATGGAATAATTAGGTAGGAGAAAGTGAATAAACGAAGATCATTTGCTATTACAATACAATGTTATTTCTCCCTTTTGGCTGCACTACCATTCAGCCACCTCAACTAAGTAGGACATTGCTGAGAACTAGAAAACAAGAGGGGAAAGTTTCTGAAAATAGCCCACACTAACAATCACACTACATGAGTTCAAGTGCTTCTCTCCTAACAATCACTTTAAATCTTTACTTTAAATAGAACGCTAAGAGGTTTGATTATGATTTCTCTGTCCGTAGCATATGAAAAATTGTAAGTCAGAAGCAAGGAGAGATTTCTAGAGAGTGGTACATTGAAAATACCTACCATCATATTTGCCAGTGATAAAGGACATACACAAACCACAGCCGCCGCCACCACTACCACTACCAACAACAAAAAACTCAAGGACTGAAAAAGCACAGTAGTCTCAAAATAGGAGGAGGAAGAACAGAAAACCCAAGCTTCACAATTAGCCCTAAATCCTAAATGCGTCAGAAAATGGCATCCCTAAGAGATGAAATGTTATAAGTATAATCAGTGAGTTCTGACTGATCGATCGAGACAGAGTCTCACTCCATCACCCAGGCTGCAGTGCAGTGGCACAATCATAGCTCACTATAGCCTCCAACTCCTCCTAGGCTCAAGCAATCCTCCTGGAGGCCTCAGCTTCCCGAGTGGCCGGGACCTCAGGTATGTACTACCATGCCAAACTAACTTTTTTAAATTACATTCACGTATTTATTTATTTTTGAGACAGAGTCTCGCTGTCGGCCAGGCTGGTATGCAGTGGCACGATCTCGGCTCACTGCAACCTCCATCTCCAGGGCTCAAGCAATTCTCCTGCCTCAGCCTCCCAGGTAGCTGGGATTATAGGCATGTGCCACCACGCACAGCTAATTTTTGTATTTTTAGGAGAGACGGAGTTTCACTACGTTGGCCAGGCTGGTCTCAAACTCCTGACCTCAGGTAATCCGCCTGCCTCAGCCTTCCGAAGTGTTGGGATTACAGGGGCGTGCCACCGTGCCCGGCCTTAAAATTACTTTTATAGATACATGGTCTTGCTGTGTTACCCAGGCTGGTCTCAAACTCCTGGCCTCAAGTGATCCTCCTGTCTCAGCCTCCCAAAGTGCTAGAATTACAGGCATAAGCCACTGCACCCAGCCAAGTTCTGTTTAAAACGGAAGGGCCAGGCCACATTTTAAACTGGTTTCCACCCTGGAGGATTAAAAAATAGAGATAGGCTTCCGTACCCAAATATGTTACTTTTGTCAAACATCTCAATCCCAAACCAAGATAATTACAGTACAATAAAAATAATGAAACAGACCTACAGTTGGCAGAGAAACTAGAATCTGTAGCATGGAAAAGAACCCACACTTGAAATCTACTTGAATAAGATAAACATGGTAATGGGTAACCCAGCACAGTCTGTATCACATCTATCTGAACACTACTGCAATGACCTGGGGCCCTGAGCACACTGACATGTCACCTTTGGCTTAGCCCATGGGCTTTTGTGCCACTTCAGTCTTGGTCATGTTGCGTTCCTCTAAAAAGTTCAGAAGCCATATCAAAAAACTGCTATCACCTGGATACCTTCCAAACATAGAACTAGAATTTGTGCCTTTTCACTAACAAGTTAAATACAGAACTGCAGTAATTTCAGTATTTGATCAACAATTTACATTTGACAAAATTTTAAATATGTGTCAGGTGAGCTGGCTGTGTAAATATAGTTGACTTTAAAGAAACTTAAAGATTTCAGAGTCATCTAGAATACAGAGTTAACAACTTTCTGCTACTGTATTTTTCTACTACTGTATTTTTCAACCAGTCTCCCCGATATTAATAAAGATGGTATATATATTCTTTATCTAGTATCATCAACATTGAAAATCAGACAAAATTATAACATTTCTTTGTGTTTGAATGAAATATAATTTCATACATATTATCTTTCTCAGAAAACATTTTTGTATTTTATAAAAATATAAACAAAATTTCAGCCCAAAGAATATTTTGATGTACCATGTAAAGAGCCTAAGAAGAATATTCAAATAAAATCATAATTTTTATTACCAAAAGTTCTACATTGCAGCTGATTTTGAAATGAAGCTAAACTGGATAACGGTTGATGAAATACATTAAGATATTTCTTTGGAGGCCGGGCGCGGTGGCTCAAGCCTGTAATCCCAGCACTTTGGGAGGCCGAGGCGGGTGGATCACAAGATCGAGAGATCGAGACCATCCTGGTCAACATGGTGAAACCCCATCTCTACTAAAAACACAAAAAATTAGCTGGGCATGGCGGCACTTGCCTGAAATCCCAGCTACTCAGGAGGCTGAGGCAGGAGAATTGCCTGAACCCAGGAGGCGGAGGTTGCGGTGAGCCGAGATTGCGCCATTGCACTCCAGCCTGGGTAACAAGAGCGAAACACCGTCTCAAAAAAAAAAAAAAAAAAAAAAGATATTTCTTTGGAATATCTAAATCTGTATCTATGGGTCATCCAGCTTTCCAACTTTCAGTGTCATGGTAAAGTAAGGAAAAGCACAAAAAACAAATGTGCCTATGAAGTAATCTTGCCCAAAAACTTGTATAATACTTGAGTCTGATCAAGCCTCTGTATCCTTCTATTAAAAAAAAAAAAAAGTAGGGCACAGAGGAACATTGCAAGGATACAGTCATCCAAATCCGGGCTCACAGGGTATCACACTACCTTACTAAGACTTCAGTCTCATCCCCCTGTAAGGTGACATCCAGCTTCCTACTCTGTGGCTACTGTTTCACGGCACTCTGAACGCTGTGCTGAAATTACCCATGTGTCTCCTGTTACAGCACTAGCTCAGGGGAGCATAATCATGTAGCTCAGGATAGGGCGCTGACGTCTGAGTTAAAACCCCAGCTTTGCCCCCTTGGTTAACTCATCTATAAAATGAAGAAAATATCACCTGTCACTCAAAGGCATTTTAAGGATTCCATGAGAAAATATATGTAAAGAAACTAGCACAATTCTTGGTATATCTTAGGGAGTTAGTAACTCATGACTGAATAAAAACCATAAGCAGCAAAATTATGAATTTCACCTCTTTTGATTTCATCTAATCACCTTCTTATAGTAGCTAATGAATAGTAAAATGCCAAAATGACTAACAGTAAAAAAAAAAAAAAATTATTTAAAAATTAGCAAAGATAACAGGAACTCAAAAAAAAAAAAAAAAAAAAACAGGTCATCAGCTTCTAAATAACTGCACCTGACTCTAAGGTAGTGACGAATAATATAATCACAGCAAACATCACCTGATGAACAATGGAGTTATTAAGAGCTAAACCTAACCAAACCTAGTAAAAGTGATCACGTTTTAACTAAAAGTTCTCAATATAATCATACTCAAGTATAATTTTGATAATGTGGAAAACATTTCTAAAATAATTTTTTTTTTTTTTTTTTTTTAGATGGAGTTTCGCTCTTGTTACCCAGGCTGGAGTGCAATGGCGCGATCTCGGCTCACCGCAACCTCCGCCTCCTGGGTTCAGGCAATTCTCCTGCCTCAGCCTCCTGAGTAGCTGGGATTACAGGCATGCGCCATCATGCCCAGCTAATTTTTTGTATTTTTAGTAGAGACGAGGTTTCACCATGTTGACCAGGATGGTCTCGATCTCTCGACCTCGTGATCCACCCGCCTCGGCCTCCCAAAGTACTGGGATTACAGGCTTGAGCCCCCGCGCCCGGATCTAAAATAATTTTTTAAATGTCAGCATTGATTCTGAGACTTTTCAGTTTTCTCACTAAAAAATACTAACAATAAATTAAATCAACCAACTTTTCCATCTGAACAGTAGGTGGCATAACTCACCTACTGTGAGTTGCTGCAGAGTAATTTGGTTTTTTAAAAGCTCAACATAGCATCATTCAAATTTCTGACAATATTCATTTAATCCCAAATTATTATCCCTCATTTGAAAACGACATTTTTCAAATAATATGAAAATACTTACATCTCAATTTGTCCAGCATTTTTCCACCACACATGGTTGCTAACATAGCTTTAACTGAAAATACCGTCAACTTGCCTCGGCCCTCACTGCAAAATAAATTATATTAGAAATAATTGCTATCTGAAAACCACAAAAGGAGTCAAATGTATCACTAAATATTGAGCAACCAGTAAGTGGATTCCTGACCTTGTCTGTTACAATTTTACCACATTTAGAAACCCTGGATTTTTTGTTATTGTTGTTTTCATTTGTAGAAGTAAGACTTCACCTATGCTAGGTGAAGAATGCTAAAGCTAGCCTGAATTTTCAGGAAATAAATTTTAGAAACACTGTATGTAATTTCTATTGGCTATGTAGCAGAGGTCAAACGGATGAACCTGAAGTGAATTTCCTATTAACTAACCCCATTAAATCCACAGCTGCAGTTAAGTATTTAAAACTGAGGGGCCACCTGGTCTGAATATAATTCAGAAACATAACCTTACATCAGAATATTACAACAGTGTCTCGCTACGTAGTAAACAACAGGTCGCATCCTGCTATGAAGATTTTATAGTAAAATCGTCTTTGTTTTTACTGTAATAACCTTTATGTTACCATGTAAGTGTTTATTCTAAGAAGCTCAATCACACCTGTCTCAGATCTTCTAATATACCATTGTAAGAAAAGTGAAGAGGAAGGGATAGTAATATTAATTCTTCTGCAGAACTGGAAAGATGAAATGTAGAAGAACATAAATGAATCACCTAAAGTAATGCTGCACAGCGCCAGCAGAAGGAAGGCAATATCACCAAGGCCCCCTGACCCAGTGTCCACGGCTTCATTCATTCATCTATGCCCTGGTTTCACAGCAGGTAAAAACTTCACTAGTTTGTTGTTAAAGTTATCACATGTAAGCCAAGAATGTGCTTTTGTGTTAATTTTTGAAAACTGTGTTCATGTTTCATAGTAACTTAAGTGCAAGATACTTTTGCAATAACAAAAGCTATACCATTTTTGTTTCGAAAAAGCATGTATCATCCTATTTATATCCACTACGGTTCTAATATGGTGTTTTCCATTTCCCACATTGTCTTTATACACAGAAAGATCAAACCTGAAAAAAGGTAAATAGCCCATAAGCTAAAAAATTATCAGTAAAAACACCACCAGGAAATATCAACATTTGTTACGGTTGAGTTTTTAACTATTACATCTCCTTGAGTTTATTCATAAAACAAAATAGAAATGCCTGCAACTAGCTAAAATTAGAATGGGGTTTTTTAAAATACATAGTTCTTCAGAAATATAGCTACAGCTCCATGTTCAAAGCAATATGGCACCTGGAAATAAGGCATATTCCTGCATCAAATAACTATTGCATTATGTAATAAAAGCTAGTGGTGTAAGATACATCACTGGGTTACACGGAATGGGTTTCTAAGACTGATACGGAGCTTTTAGAGTGGACTTTCTTTACACCAATCACTTGAATGCTGAGTCTACATTTAAGCACACCATACCTTATGAGATAAGTACACTTTCTACTACTAAAGTACGAACAAAGAAGAAAAAAGGCCGGGCGCGGTGGCTCAAGCCTGTAATCCCCGTACTTTGGGAGGCCGAGGCTGGTGGATCACGAGGTCGAGAGATCGAGACCATCCTGGTCAACATGGTGAAACCCCGTCTCTACTAAAAATACAAAAAATTAGCTGGGCATGGTAGCGTGTGCCTGTAACCCCAGCTACTCAGGAGGCTGAGGCAGGAGAATTGCCTGAACCCAGGAGGCGGAGGTTGCGGTGAGCCGAGATTGCGCCATTGCACTCCAGCCTGGGTAACAAGAGCAAAACTCCATCTAAAAAAAAAAAAAAAAGAAGAAGAAGAAGAAGAAAACAACCCCATATATTTGCTTTCTCATCTTTCTTTGAAACTAGGATAGGGGCATACAACACAGCTCCCCAAACAAGATGCACTATGCTAGATTTCAAGGGGGAAATGATAAACTTGGAGAAGCATGAACTCCAGAAGAATCCACCTGGTGGGGATGGCAACAGTAGGAGCAGCTACATCCAGTGTCCTGGGGCAGCAGAGAGAGGGATTGTTGGGGCAGCACCCAGAGCCCAGCATCAGTGGCGTTTGGAGCACAAGCAGCAAGGTCTGTGGCCAGAGCGGTGTCTTCATGAGAGTTCTGTGGAATGATTTTGCACTGTTCCTGGCAGCGGTTTCCAAGTCTACATTCCCAACCTTCTTAGAGAAATCTACGGATCATCCTTTTAATTAATTGGCCAGAGATGGCATCTATTACTTATAACTAAGAACTCTGATGGATACAGCTTCTAACCTGATGTAAAGTGGCCCACGAAGATGAAGCAACAAAAGGAATTATTGCTGAAGTCCAGAGTGAGATTAAGAATGCCTGATGGGCCGGGCGCGGTAGCTCAAGCCTGTAATCCCAGCACTTTGGGAGGCCGAGGCGGGTGGATCACAAGGTCGAGAGATCGAGACCATCCTGGTCAACGTGGTGAAACCCCGTCTCTACTAAAAATACAAAAAATTAGCTGGGCATGGTGGCGTGTGCCTGTAGTCCCAGCTACTCAGGAGACTGAGGCAGGAGAATTGCTTGAACCCAGGAGGCGGAGGTTACAGTGAGCCGAGATCGTGCCATTGCACTCCAGCCTGGGTAACAAGAGCTACACTCTGTCTCAAAAAAAAAAAAAAAAGAATGCCTGATGGGCCAGGCATGGTGGCTCACACCCGCAAGCCCAGCACTTTGGGAGGCCGAGGCAGGCAAATCATGAGGTCAGAAATTGGAGACCTGCCTAGCCAACACAGTGAAACTCTATGCCTACTAAAAATACAAAAAAAAAAAAAAAAAAAAATTAGCTGGGCATAGTGGCGCGTGCCTGTAGTCCCGGCTACTTGGGAGGCTGAGGCAGAAGAATCGCCCGAACTTGGGAGGTGGAGGTTGCAGTGTACCAAGGTTGTGCCACTGCCCTCCAGCCTAGGTGACAGAGCCAGAGTCCATCTCAAAAAAAAAGAAAAAAAAAGAGTGCCTGATGACCAGCAAGGCAAGAATGAAGACGAAGTGCTCAAGGACAGGAGAGTGCACCTTGCCGTGCAACTAATGACGTTTCTCGAGGGAAACTTGCTCAAAACATGTTTGGTAGACAGAGACTTGATGCTGCAAGAATATGCACAAAATCCCACAAAAGAAAGTAAAAGTTAACCTTGGAAGAGATTTCCACAAAAATCAGGCTATTAAGCACATCCGAGAGACTGCAGCACAGGAAGCACGCAGGGGCTCTGGAAGCCAACAGCATTCTGTTCCCAGCCTCCAAGGCACTGACAGGGGTATTTGCTTTATAACAACTCATTCAATTGTACTTTGAGTATTTTTTTGTAGCTGTCGTTTATTTCTTGATAAAAACCGTTTGAAAAAATGAATCATAGGAAAGTAAGGATTACCATTACTGGACAAGGCTAATCATTTAATTGGGGGGAATGATGAAGGAGAAATCTATAGGTTAAAAAAAATACTTGCTATATATATTGGAACACATAAAAATTTCCATAACAGAATTTATACACATACACACACACACACACACACACACACACACACACACACACACACTAAAAATACCAAGGCTCAGGGCCAACCCTTAGAGGTCCTAATTATTTGGCCTAGGGTGGTTGGCATTGGTAATTCTTAAAAGTTCCCCAGGAGATTCAAAAACACAGCCAGAATTGAGAACCACTGACCCAAAACAAATCAACTTTTAAAAAAAAGACTCGATACAAAAAGGGAAAGTGCATTCACATACAACAAAATAGACATGGAAGAAACACAAATGACTATTAAGCACATGGGAAAGCACTGACCTTAATGATAAAAGGAAAACAAAACTAAAAAATAATGAGATATATTTTTTAAATGTCATAAATTACTGTTTCCAAAGACTGTCTTCAGTCTAAGTACTGTGAAGTCGACTTAGACAGAATATATTTTTGTTGTTTTGTTTTGAGACAGAGTCTCCCCTGTCACCCGGGTTGGAATGCAATGGCATGATCACAGCTCAGTGCAGCCTTAACCTCCTGGGCTCAAGCAATCCTCCACCTTCACTTCCCAAGTAACTGGGACCACAGGCACGTGCCACCACACCTGACTTGAATTTTTTTTTTTTTTTTTTTTTTGAGACGGGGTCTCGCTCTGTTGCCCAGTCTGGAGTGCAGTGGTGCGATCTCAGCTCACTGCAACCTCCACCTCCCGGGTTCAAGCGATTCTCCTGCCTCAGCCTACTAAGCAGCTGAGATCACAGACGTGCACCATCACACCCAGCTAACTTTTGTATTTTTAGTAGAGATAGTGTTTCACTATGATCGCCAGGGTGGTCTGGCTTGACGTATTTTAAAAGAAATAGTTTAGCTACATTTCCTTTTATTTTGTAATGTAATATTTATCACTTTCATAATTAATTACTTCTAAAATGATCACTTTAAAGAGAGAGAGTATATATGCCAGAACACAGTAAGTCATCTCTCTGGTTTTATATAATTTTAAGGTCCATCTATGATCAACGATTATGCCTTCAGTTAATTCTGTATGGTATCCTTTTTAACTTTTCATTAAAGTATAATGAACATACAGAAAAGTGCATAATTCATGAATGAATTTTCACAAAATGTTCCCTCGTGAACATTTAGAGTTCACTGAATGAACTTTCACAAAATAAACACCCACGTAACCAGTACTCAGGTCAAAAGACAGAATATTACTCGCATCCAGAAGCATATCTTTCCTAAACCCACCTCCCACCGTGGTCACTTCTATCCCTTTTTTTTTTTTTTTTTTTGAGACAAAATCTTGCTCCGTCATCCAGGCTGGAGTACAGTGGCACAATCTCACCTCACTGTAACCTCTGCCTCTTGGGTTCAAGTGATTCTCATGTCTGAGCCTCCCAAGAACTAGGATTACAGGTGCCTACCACCATGCCCAGATAATTTTTACATTTTTCATAGATACGGGGTTTCACCGTGTTGGCCAGGCTGGTCTCGAACTCTTGACTTCAGGTGATCCACCAGCCTAGGCCTCCCAAAGTACTGGAATTGCAGGCGTGAGCCACCATGCCCAGCCTGGTAACATCTATCCCGACTTCTAGTGTCGTAAGACAGATTTGACAGCTCTTGACCTTCATATAAATGGAATCTTACAGTATGCACTCTTTTGTGTCTGGCTTCTTTCACTCAACAAAATTTCTGCAAGATTTATTATGTTGTTAAGTACATTAGTTCATCCTGCTATTGTAGCATTCTGTTGCATGAATATGCTGCATTTTATCCATTCTCTTATTGAGGGATATTTTCAAACTCTCTATTTTAAACTATTCGATGAGCATGACAAACAAAACATGAATATAGGTACAAATAAATACTTATTGACTTATTGATATTCCTTACTAAAAGAAAGAAAAAAAAGCTGCTTGGGGGTCAAAGTGAAACCAGTGGCACAAAAACTGATGACATTCTAAGGATTACATACAATCAGCCCTCAGGATCCATGGGGAATTGGTTCCAGGACCCCTCCAGATGCCAAAATCCACAGATACTCAAGTCCCCAAGTTGACCCTCCATATCCGCAGGTGACTGAATCGACACATAGAAACCTGCAGATACAGAGGGCTGAGGGTACTGGCAATGCTGAGGAGTTTGAAAATAATCTAGAGGGGAAGCACAGCACCTTGGAAATGGCTTCAGGAAGAGTACCATCCTTAGGACCCTATCCGCTTCTAAAATGATTATATATCTGGGAACTGTGGCTCGTGCCTGTAGTACCAGCTACTCAGGAGGCTGAAGCAGGAGGATCACTTAAGTTCAGGGGTTTGGGACCAGCCTGGGCAATACAGTGGGACCTCATCTCTAAATAAAATAATAATAATACAATAATATTATTGTTGGTCTAATACTTAACAAAGGAATTATTAAGAAAATAAGTTTGAATATGTCTGGAGTCATTTGGATAGATCAAGCAGAAGTACTGGTATAGAAATGTAATTATTTCTTTCTCTCTAAACCAAGTGGGCCCTTTATCAAAAGAGACAGCACATTATCTAAACACAGAAAAAGGAGAGAAACACAAAGGCGTAGAAAACTGTTCTGTTCTTTTCACCCGGAATTCACACACTCAAGAAGACTAAACTGATGTTTTCCAATGTGCATATTCATAGTCATTTTTTGCAGCATGTTTCTAACGGCAAAAGACTGGAGATAATCAAAATGTCCATTAGTAGACTGACTCCTATCATAAAAAGAATAAGAAATATATATGAAGACAGAATTATATGCAAGGCAGACTAGGGGGAAAAGCAAGGTACAGAACAAAATAACTGCTGAAAGGTTATCTAACAACTATGTTAAAAAGGAGGGAAAAGAATAATATTATCAAATATTTGTTTGCATATGTATAAACTATATGTGAGAGGATACTAAGAAAATAACAACACTGGTTGCCTCCAGGGTGGGACGTAGGCAGCCTAAAGAGAGGAATGAAATGGTGGGTACTTTCATTGTAAGTATTAAAAATGCTTATATAGCCGGGCGCGGTGGCTCAAGCCTGTAATCCCAGCACTTTGGGAGGCCGAGGCGGGTGGATCACAAGGTCAAGAGATCAAGACCATCCTGGTCAACATGGTGAAACCCCGTCTCTACTAAAAATACAAAAAATTAGCTGGGCATGGTGGTGCATGCCTGTAATCCCAGCTACTCAGGAGGCTGAGGCAGAAGAATTGCCTGAACCCAGGGGGCGGAGGTTGCGGTGAGCCGAGATCGCGCCATTGCACTCCAGCCTGGGTAACAAGAGCGAAACTGTCTCAAAAAAAAAAAAAAAAAAAAAGCTTATATTAGAAAAGAAGAAGGTTCTCAAGTCAATAATCTACCCCTCCAACTTAAGACACTAGAAAAAGAACAGCAAATTAAACTCAAACGAGAAAAAGAGAAAAAAAAAAATACTGTAAGAACAGAAATTAATGAAACTGAAAACAGAAAAACAGAGAAAAAAAAAAAATCAATAAAACCAAAAGCTGGTTCTTTGAATGGATCAACAATATATAAATCTCTCACCAGACTAAGAAAAAAAAAGATACAAATTACCAACATTAAAAAAAGAGGTGAAATCACCACAGGTTCTACAAACAGTACAGAAATAATAAAGATTATTAAAACAGCCGGGCGCGGTGGCTCAAGTCTGTAATCCCAGCACTTTGGGAGGCCGAGGCGGGTGGATCACGAGGTCGAGAGATCGAGACCAACCTGGTCAACATGGTGAAACCCCGTCTCTACTAAAAATACAAAAAATTAGCTGGGCATGGTGGCGCGTGCCTGTAATCCCAGCTACTCAGGAGGCTGAGGCAGGAGAATTGCCTGAACCCAGGAGGCGGAGGTTGCGGTGAGCCGAGATCGCGCCATTGCACTCCAGCCTGGGTAACAAGAGCGAAACTCCGTCTCAAAAAAAAAAAAAAAAAAAAAAAAAAGATTATTAAAACACCTTTATGTCCATGAATTCAAGAGCCTGGATGAACTAGACAGATACAGACTACTCCTTGAAAACACAAACTACCAAAGCTCACTCAAGAAGAAACAGATAAACTGAATAAACTCATATCCATTACAAATTGCATCTATAGTTCAAAGACTTTCAAAAAAGAAAGCTCCTCATTCTGAGGGCTATACTGGAGATCGCTAAACATTTCTAAGAAGAAAAAACTGCATGTCCACTTACTCTTCCAGGTCATTAAAAAAAGGAGGAAACACTTCCCAACTCTTTTTATAAGGTCAGTATTATTTTTTTTAATAATTTCAACTTTTATTTTATTCATTCATTTATTTACTTGTAGAGACAGGGTCCCACTCTGTTGTACAGGCTGGTCTTTAACTCCTGGACTCAAGTGATCCTCCTGCCTTGGCCTCCCCAAGTGCTTGGATGACAGGCCTGAGCCAACGCACCCAGCTCAATTTTTATTTTAGATTCAGGGGATACATGTGCAGGTTTGTTACATGGGTATACTGTGTGATGCTGAAGTTTGGGGTATGAATGATCCTATCACCCAGGTAGTGAGAACAGGTACTCAACAGTTAGTTCAACCCTTGCCCCCTCCCTCTGTCCTTGCTCTAGCAGTCCCACGGGTCTACTGTTCCCATCTTTATGTCCGTGAGTACCCTATGTTTAGCTCCCACTTATAAATGAGGAAGTGTCAGCAGTTGGTTTTCTGTTCCTGCATTAATTTGTTTAGGATAAGGGTAAGGCCAGAATCATTCTAATACCAAAAACACACAAAGACATTACAATAAAAGAAAACAAGTCAGTATCCCTCATGAACACGGTTACAAAAACCTTCAACAAAATGAGTAAATCAAATGTAGCAAAATAAAAAGGGACAAAATCACAACCTAAGGAGCTTTATCCCAAGAATATAAGGCTATCTTGACATATGAAAAGCAATCGATCTAATTCACTATTCAACAGACCAAAAAGAGAGAAAGGTTATATGACCATCTGAATAGATGCAGATGACAAATTTCAACAGCAATCCCTGCTGCTCTCAGAAAACTGGGGAGAAAAAAAGAGAATTTCTTCCATGTGACAATGGGCTTTTTTTACCTTTTTTTTTTTTTTTTTTAAAGTTTCTCCAGGGTTTCACCATGTTGGTCAGGCTGGTCTTGAACTCCCAACCTCAGGTGATCTGCCCGCTTTGGTCTCCAAAGTGCCTGGATTACAGGCGTGAGCCACCACACCCGGCCGACAACGGGCATCTTTAAAAAATAATCACAGTCACCATCACACTCAGTGAAGAAAGGCTGAGTGTTTTTCCCCTAAGATCAAGAATAAATCAAGAGGGCTGCTCCCACGACTCCCTGTCAACATCACACTCCAGAACCCAGCTGGTGAAATAAGAAAAAATAAACAAAAAACATACAGATTGGAAGTAAAGAAATAAAACTGTCCATTCCAGGCAATATGATCATTTGTAGAAAATCCTTATAAACCTACAAAGAAAAGCTACAGAACTACTAAAAAACACTACAGTAAGTGAGTTTAATAACACCAGAATGCAAGGTCAACATAAAAAATTCAATTTTATTTCTCTAAACTAGCAGAAGAGTATTGGAAATATAATAGCAACAAAAATATAAATACTTAAAGTCATTTTTTAAAACATGTTCAAGATCTGTATGCTGAAAATTACAGAAAACAAATGAAAGAAATCAAAGATTTAGAGAGATATGCTATGTTCACAAAATGGAAGACTTGGTAATTTAAATGTCAGTTTTCTCCAAACTGATCAGAATCCTGTTGTGATTCAATGCAATGCTCTGAAGAGATGACGGAGGAGGAGAAAAAACGAAACAAAACTGTTTTTTGTTTTTGTTTTTGTTTTTTTGAGACAGAGTCTCACTCTGTCCACTCTGTCACCCAGGCCGGAGTGCAATGGCAAGATCTCAGCTCACTGCAACCTCTGCCTACCAGGTTCAAGGGATTCTCCTGCCTCAGCCTCCTGAGTAGCTGGGATTATAGGCGCATGCTACCGCGCCCAGCTAATTTTTGTATTTTTAGTAGAGATTGGGTTTCAACACTGTTTTTCTTACTCTCTTACACAGCACTTCGCTTCTGACACCAGATCCACAGGGAGTTATTTCCCCACACACCAAGCAAGCAGTTCTCCAGCGGATACCAGCTGGATGTCTACAATCTAATTCCAGCCCGACACTATTTACCTGGAGGTAGCATCAGATCCTAGAGGTTGAGGGCTCAGTACCCACCTTGTATATCAATAGCAAGTAGTAGGCTGTCACCTATACTTCTGAACAATCAACTATAAAATCGGGGGTTCCCATGGCCCTTTCTTGGGCTGATTAGTTTGCTAGACTGGCTCGCAGAACTCAGGAAAACACCTATATTTAACCACTTACTTATGGAGGATACGATAAAAAATACAGATGAACAGTCAGATGGAGGAGATGCATAGGATGTGTTTTGTGGGAAGGGGCACAGAGCTTCCATGCCGTCCCCAGGTGTGCTACACTACGCTCCAGGAACTTCCACCTGTTCAGCTATCTGGAAGCTCTCCAAACCTAATGCTTTTGGGGTTTTAATACAGACTTCATTATGCAGGAGTGACTGATTATGTCTTTGGCCATTGGTGATCTGCCTTCAGCCCCTCTCCCTTCTTGGAGGTTAAGGGGTGGGGCTGAATGTCCCAACTCTCTAATCAATCACACGGTTAGTTCCCCTGGCAATCAGTCTATATCCTGAGGTTATCCAGGAGCCCACCAAGAATGGCCTCCTTAGTACAAAAGATGCTCCTATCACTCAGGAAATTACAAAGGTCTTAGGAGTTCCGTGGAAAGAACTGGGGTCAAAGTCCAAATATTAAAACAAAAGATTCTACCACCTACCAAGGGGTTATCAGGAGCTCTGTCTTTCCCGCTACCCCTATCACTCAGGAAATTACAAGGGTCTCAGGGGCTCTGTGCCAAGGACTGAAGGCAGAGACCAACATGTATATTTCTTATTATTTCGCAATTCCCAATTGAATTCGCAATAGGGCATTTCTGTAGAAATCAACAAAATCATTTCTCACATATTTTTAGAGTTCTAAACCCATACAAATCCTCAATAAGGCAAGAGAATAAAGATACTATTCAGATGCCTAAAGCCCATCCTGTTCATGTCACACTGAAAAAGTTCCTTGTGTTATTTTCGTATGCATCCAGAGCTGAGAACCACCAACACAGAGCTTTGAATGCAATAGTAAGCCTTTAGCTTTTATTTTGTTGAACATGGTAAATCAAAGGACATAATAAAACATTACAGAAAATTAATCATACTGCGTTTGTGTACATCATTCTGGCTCCAAATCTCATTCTCTTCCTTCAAAGAGACAAATTACCTATTCCTTGCTACAGGGACAAAACTGATGCTATCTATGCAGGCAGACAGGAAAGTGTAGCAGAGTCCAGCATACTAGCAAGAGAGCCATGTCACTCCCAACTCTTCAGTGAGAAGAGACTTAACTCATCCATAAACACAATACAATGGGTCTTAATGGGTACTATGACATCTTAACTTCTAAATATTATAATAGCACTGTACAACACTTTCTTAATCTTCAAAATGTTTTAGAAACACTAGTATTTTACAACACTTTGCATCCTTATTCAAAATATTCTTTAACTCAACCCTGTTGTAAATATTAGTCCTAGATTCAGAAATTCTCATATTTGATTATAGAATAACAGATGTAATTCTCAATTAACCTGCATCAGTACTAAAACACTTCTATTCTTTTCCATTCATTAGGATTAATATTAGTTTCAATGTCTGTTCTCTGATGAAGGAATCTGTTAAATTACAAAATAATCTAGATCAGGCTATTTATAGTTTTTTTAAAAAGGCTCATTAATCCCTCAAATAAGCATTGCCAGTAATGTGCGCTCCTTTAATACAGTGGATTGCAGAAATGCATTTCTGCAATCCACTGTTTAACCATTTTTCTTATTCAGTAACAGCCACGTAGAAATCTCCACACATAATCTCCCACCTAACAAACCACGAATCTTCTCTTCCCTCTGCCTGTATGCACTTTCAGGTACACAAATGTATGTATGTTTAATATCGAATGCTTTATTAAGGGTCAGGGGATATGCATGGAAGTGTCAACGTGCAACTCAATAGGATAAACAGAGTAAGCAGAGTGGAAGGAGTTTTAAGTTCAGGTAAAAGTAGAGGAATCTGAGATTGAAGATCATAGTAAATGTGAGCGGGATGAATTTATAGACAGGGCAGATTTGGGGAAAATACTTAGTGACTCTTTTATGTTTAAGAATACATTTATAAGTAAGTATGCATCTGAGAATGGCTCAGGTCTTAATGATTAGCCAGTCTTCCCCACTCATATCACTTATCATCATTTACCACTTTAGGCTCACAGTTTGTGCTATCAAAAGGTTTATGTACTCTTCAAAAGGAAATATTAATATAAACAAAAGTATACACAAAAGTAATAATTGTATGTTTAAATACAGTTACAGCATGGTGGCTCACGCCCGCAATCCCAGCACTTTGGGAGGCTAAGGCGGGTGGATCACTTGAGGCCAGGAGTTTGAGACCAGCCTGGCCAACATGGCAAAACCCCATCTCTACTATTAATAAAAATACAAAAATCAGCCAGGCATGGTGGTGCACACCTGTAGTTCCAGCTACATGGGAGGCTGAGGCAGGAGAATCGCTTGAACTCAAGAGGTGGAGGTTGCAGTGTAATCTCGGCTCACTGGGAATGCTCTCCAGCATGGGCAACAGAGCAAGACCCTGTCTAAAAAAAAAAAAATTAAAAAGAAACTTATTAAAGAAGAAATAGTTATCCGGCCGAGTGCAGTGGCTCACGCCTGTAATCTCAGTACTTTGGGAGGCCAAGGTGGGCGGATCACAAGGTCAGGAGTTTGAGTCCAGCCTGACCTACATGGTGAAACCCCGACTCTACTAAAAATACAAAAATTAGCTGAATGTGGTGGCATGCGCCTGTAATCCCAGCTACTCAGGAGGCTGAGGCAGGGGAATCACTTGAGCCCAGGAGGTGGAGGTTGTGGTGAGCCAAGATCGAGTCACTGTACTCCAGCCTGACTCTGTCTCAAAAAAAAAAAAAAAAAAAAGAAAGAATTACCCAGTAAAATCAATGAAGAGATAGTCTCAACATCCTTACTTCCACAAATCATGTTACTTATATTTTTCCCTTGAAAAAGAAAAAAACCTTAGCTTGCTCCTTTCTCTCAACTGACTGCTTTGCAGGCCAAGCGTCAGCAGTTACTCCTCTGCGCTGAATGCTTTTCTTGGCATTGAAACCTCTCAGTCTACGTTAAGCCTAACTTCCTACAACTGCCTGCAAACAAGGCCAAGAGGAAGCATTGCCTTTGCTTTTCTCATGTTGCTTTAGAGCCCCAGCATTCTTCCTCTACAACTAGAGGCAAGCAGAGAGAAAACTGCAGCTACTCCGCACCCTGATACCGCATGATTCTGTTCTTGATCCAACTGATTCTTTCTTCTTGGAAGAACTCATTCTTGATCCTTCCCACCAGATACCTGAAAATTGTCTGTGTATACTGGTCAAATGACACTTAAAACTGAATAATTAGCTACCCCTGGCCAGGGCACAAACAACCTCACAAATGTCCATGTTTTCACTACTTCCAATTCAAAATCCAAGTTTATACCAGAATTGACTCCTTCAAACAAGATTTGGAAAAGATATTTAACCTGGTTTCATCACAAATAATGTAACTCACTTCAAATCTGGCCTATGACAGCTATAGAGTTGATTGGTATAGGTCAACATTTGAAATACAACACAATTAACAGTGAATACTAACGTCTACATCAAGACACTAAGATGAAAAGATAAGCAGGTAATATTTGTTGAGACGATAGGACAGAAGAAACTTGTTATTTTAACCCCACTCAAATAGAAGCCCTCCAGGTAATGTCCTCCTTCAGTCAAGGACATGATGATTCTCTTCATCAGCCTTCTCTGCATGATTCATTTCCATAGCCCTATCATTTTACAGTCTGACAATAAATGATGCACATGACTTCTAAAAAGAGTTCTTATTATCCAACACTGAGAAAACACCATTATTAGCTCTGTGCCAAGCTAAGCAGACAGTGAGTCACCCTGAATAAACGCTGTTATGTTTTAACATGCAGCTACCTTCAGAAGCCTCTGCAGTCCCCACCTGTTCCCTGTGGATGGGAAATCATTCGCTTCACTTCAATAAGGCCTCAAATTCTGCCTTTCAATATTTAAAACTAACCTAATCTGGATGATGTTTCTAGCTTTACACTATCTAGTAGGAGTTTGCTATTCAAATTAATACTTTTGAAAACAAGACTACGGGGAGTATTTTGTACTTAGGAAAACAAGCTGTTTCTACCTCTTTAGCAAATGATTGTGGATGCTAGCAACCATAAATTTCTCACATGAAAACAGACTTCAACTTCAGAAGCACTATTACCAGTCTGATTATCACATGTAGCTAAAAGTAATAAGAGCATCTCCCTTTGGTTTTCAAAAACTCGCATTTTGCCAATTAATCTTAATTTATAAAACTTCAGGGTGAATGGATCTTGCAATAATCAACTGCAAATCAAGAATCCATTTGGCAAATGTCAAACAGCTTAATCAAGTAAAATCAACTTGGAATATTATTTAATTTTATCACAATCAGAATGCCTGCTGCTTTTCATTTCAATGTTATAAACATTTATAAATAATCTAGCGTTATACTAATTGAGGAATGAAAGAAATATAAAGCAGAATCTGTGCTCTCAAGGATTTCTGTTCCTTTTTGAACACTTAGGAAGCAGTTTACAACATTATGTAATTAAAGGGCAAAATAATAATATAAACAAGGACTGTAAGTCATCAAAGGGATGAAGATGGCATTGGTGATAGTAAGGCAGGCTAGTAGATAAAAACTTAAGTGAATCCTGAGAAACAGAAAATATTTGGACAGAAGAAAAGGAGACTGGGTAATCCCAGATAGACATGGGAGTTGAAGGGGAACAGAACGCATGGCATCTGTCTAGGGAAAACGAGCACATCATGTTTTAAAAGAAGTGTCTCCAGGAGCGTAATAAGAGCTTGGCGTGGGCCTGTAGCTAAGCACTGTTATCATTAAACCAAACAGAGGGGTGTGAGCTTAATTCAAACCTACCGGGATTCTTTGAAGGTTTCTGAAGTGGGAAGTTACATGATGAAATAGTGTCTTAATCAGATTAATTTCAAAGTGAGGTACTGAATGGACAGGAGAAGTCTCTGTGAACTTGTTACTACTTCTCTCCTGTTTCAGAAAAAAACAAAGGCAAGGGGAAAAAAAACACACTCAGAAAAAGTATTTCTCCTGCCCTTCCTTTAAAAAAAAATAAAAAGAAAAGATGCACAAAAGAATAAACAAAAAAAAAATACTTCTGAAACATTAGCTAATGGTAAAACCCTTTATAAGTCTGCATATTTTGAATTCAGATTTTTGTTTGGAAAATTAGCACAAACTCATGACTTCTCCTGGGATAAAAGCTACAAGATAAAGAGAAGTGATGGATGGCCAGGTGTGGTGACTCATGCTTGTAATCCCAAGACTGTGGAAGATCGAGGCAGGAGAATCCCTTGAAGACAAGAGTTCAAGACCACCCTGGGCAACAAAGCAATACCCCATCTCTACACAAAATAAAAAATAAACTAATTAGCCTGTTCACACTGAGAAACAGCTCTGAATTTTTAAAAAGAAAAAGAAAATAGCCAGGCATGATGGTAGGCACCCAGTATTTCTAGCTACTCCAGAGACTGAGGCAGGAGGATCATTTGAGCCCAGGAGTTTGAAGCTGCAGTGAGCTATGATCACGCCACTGCACTCCAGCCTGGGTGACAGAGAGAGACCTTGCCTCTTAAAAAAAATAATAAACTTAAATGTGCTACAGCAGTGGAAAATTTTCTCACTCAGCACTAGGACTCTGATCTTACTTGGCTGGCTTTTTTCTTATCATCCTGAATCCTTCTAAAAACAAGCAGGGATGTAAATACTGTACACCAACACATGAAATGTCTGTGCCTCCCAGGAAATTACAGTTCTGTTTAAAAATCACTAATGAAGAAGACTGTAATCTAATATTATCTTTTTTCAGCAACATCCATTCCATAATGTGCTAGGCTGGGCAGATTCAGAATTTATGGAATACATTTGCTTTTATTTAAAATGGATTGTTTCTGCTTTGTTTCGTATTGTTTTGTTTTAAACATTCACTATTAAGAGGGAACAATACAACTTTTTTAACGTATTCAAATTAAACTGCTAAAACAACATTTTTAAATGGTTGTTAGCCACATTTGCAAACCACACAGGAATTTTTTTCATATAAATCCATCATATGTAAGTATCTTTATACCAAAGAAATCTTTCAATTGTTCAAATTAGCAAGAATATTTTCTACCAAGTGTTATTTTAGATGGTTAACAATAACCCTGGGCCTTTAAATGACATGTTCAAAACTGTATTTTGTATTTTTTAGATTTATATATATTTTACAGATTTTATCCAAACCTAGTTTCATTAGCTGTTATCTTTTTTTTTTTTTTTAACCAGTTTGTTACATTTTTAAATGAAATTTCATTGTTATCTCTGAAACAATACTTTGGTAAAGGCCACAGAGTCATTTGTAAAACAGAAATGGATGAAAAACATGAGGAAAAAATAAGATTCAAAAATCAGAAATAAAGTTGTAAGAGCAATTTGGCCAGATGTGGTGGCTAATGGCTGTATACAATCCCAGAACTTTGAGAGGCCAAAGCAGGTGGATCACTTGAGGCCAGGAGTTTGAGACCAGCCTGGCCAACATTGTAAAACTCCATCTCTACTGAAAATACAAAAATTAGCCAGGCGTGGTGGCATGCACCTGTCATTCTAGCTACCCGGGAGGCTGAGGCATGAGAATCACTTGAATCCAGGAGGCAGAGGTTGTAGTGAGCCAAGATTGCACCACTGCACTCCAGCCTGGACTATAGAAAAAAAATATGTGTGCATGTGTTTCTATCTTTGTACCCTGACTAGCATACCTTTATAATGGCCAGGAATGTCATGTTCAAATTTAGAACTGTAAGGCAGCCTATACTCCCATGTGGGAAGAATCTGATCCCCGATCCTTCCCACCTCCAGCACAGCCCATACTTCAAAGGACCATGCACACATGTGGACAATCTAGCCCACATGTCCAAGTTTGGCACACATTCTCAGCAAATGTCCACTCCTTCACTAGTCCTTAGACACAGGGATACAGCTACCTGGAAAAAAAAAAAACAAAGCAGGACAACATACACCAGGTTCAGAAGCATCAGTACTAGAACAAATGGACCAAGAATTTAAAAATAAGAATAAACATGTTTAAAAAGACGACATAAAACAAGAGCCACAAATCCCAAAAAAGAATAAATCAGATATATATTACATATGGAAAATACAGTAGCAATAGCTAAAGAAATAGATGAAAGCCAGGCACGGTGGCTCACACCTGTAATCCCAGCACTTTGGGAGGCTGAGGTGGGTGGATCACCTGAGGTTGGGAGTTGGAGACCAGCCTGACCAACATGGAGAAACCCCATCTCCACTAAAAATACAAATGAGCCAGGTGTGGTGGTGGGCGCCTGTAATCCCAGCTACTGAGGAGGCTGAGGCAAGAGAACTGCTTGAACTCAGGAGGTGGAGGTTGTGGTGAGCCGAGATCACACCATTGCACTCCAGCCTGGGCAACAAGAGTGAAACTCCGTCTCAAAAACAAAAAAAGAAATAACAGATGGAATAAACAGCAGAATGGCTCCAGAGGAAGAACAAATTAATGAGCAGAAAGACAGATCAGCAAACTCTTCTGAAAGGAAACAAAGTCAAATAAATTAAGCCATATGTGAGGAACATTAATAGATAAAGAGGAGGCCGGGCGCGGTGGCTCAAGCCTGTAATCCCAGCACTTTGGGAGGCTGAGGCGGGTGGATCACGAAGTCAAGAGATCGAGACCATCCTGGTCAACATGGTGAAACCCCGTCTCTACTAAAGATACAAAAAATTAGCTGGGCATGGTGGCGCGTGCCTGTAATCCCAACTACTCAGGAGGCTGAGGCAGGAGAATTGCTTGAACCCCGGAGGCAGAGGTTGCGGTGAGCCGAGATCGCGCCATTGCACTCCAGCCTGGGTAACAAGAGCGAAACTCCGTCTCAAAAAAAAAAAAAATAGATAAAGAGGAAAGAAATAGAAATGCCCTCAGCAAACTGACACAAGAGCAGAAAATCAAACACCGTATATTCTCGCTCATAGGCGGGTGTTGAACAATGAGAACACATGGACACAGGGAGGGGAGCACTACACACTGGGGTCCGTTGGGGGGAAATGGGGGAGGGGCGGGGGGTGGGGAGGTGGGAAGAGATAGCATGGGGAGAAATGACAGATACAGGTGAGGGGACGGAAGGCAGCAAAGCACACTGCCATGTGTGTACCTATGCAACAATCTTGCATGTTCATCACATGTACCCCAAAACCTAAAATGCAATAAAAAAAAAAAAAAGAAAAAAAAAAAAAAAAAAAAAAGAAATAGAAATGCCAAGAGTCAAAAAAAGAGAAAACAAGAACAGAGGAAGTATTTGAAGAAATAATGAGTTTCTGGTAACAGCACACTAGGTGGTTCAGATCAACTCTTCCTCTGAGCAAAAAAGAAAAGATGGGGAAAGTTTTTTAAGATCTCCTTGAACAGACATTATTGAGAACTAACCAAGTGAAGTTACCCAATGCTGGAGAGGCTCGATGCCCAGGGAGGTGAGTGCAATGGATGAAATCCATGCAAGTGATTGGATTCCAGAGGGGGAAGCAAAATTGTTGAAGAATAGAGTAACTCGTTGATGGTATGGAGGGCAAGGAGAAAGACATGGAGGCTTGGACCGGCCGAGGCAGAAGGGGGCCCTTGGCAGGACGTGTGTTTCTGCTTACCCTACTCTCCTATTATCTTGGGCTGAGAGCCCAAAGGCTTAACCTAAAGGTAACAGTATCCAGAGGTAAAGAGGTCCTCACAGGCACTGAATCAGAGACTGAACTGAGGTGATCCTGGATTGTTAAGGTCTCTAGGCACCTGGCAGAAGCAAACATATGTCCTCTCTGGAAGAAACGTTATCCTAGGCCTCAAATTACCCCTGCAAATCATTCTGCAACATAACGTCTGGTATATAATAAAAATAATTTTGCTATACAATGTTTGGCTATAACAAAAAATAAAAAGGCAAATAGGAAATAAAACATCATGAATGAAAACCAGAAACAACAAATAGTACAAAAAGAACCACAGGAAATCTAGATATTAATTTAAGTATAAACCAAAAATAAAATTCAAAGGTCCCCTGCAACCATCTGAGTGGACTCCCTCCTGGGCCACGGCACTCTAAAATTTCACCTGACAGACAGGTTCAGGCCATGGTGGGAAGTGGGGGATGGACATGCCTCATACCCCTCCAGCATTCACACCAACACAGACCTTAAGTCTGAGAAGAAACATCTACAGTCTCTTCTCTCTGAAGCCTGCTATTTGGAGGCTTCATCTGTGTGATAAAACCTAGCTCTCCACAACTCCGTATCAGAACTCTTTCAACCAACTGCCAATCAGAATATGTTTAAATCTACCCATGACCTGGAAGCTTCCTGTCCCTCTTCAAGTGGTCCCACCCTTCCAGATCACACCAAGGTAAATCTACATGTACTTCATTGATGTATCATGTCTTCCTAAAATGCTGTAATAAAACCAAGCTGTACTCTGACCACCCTGGGCACATGTTGTCAGAATCTCCTGGGGCCGTATTATGGATGTGTCTTTAACCTTGAAAATATAAACTTCCCAAATTGAGACCTGTCTCAGGTATTGTAGGCTCTGATAAGCATAGATTTTAAAATAACTGTTTACTATATTTAAGGAATAAGAGAAAGAATGAGTTATTTGGTAGAGAACTGGAAATCAAAACAATTTTTAAAAATCTATCATATATAAATGTTTAAACTAAAAAACAAAATCATTAAAATTAAGAACCTGGTAGGTTTGGGGCTGGGCGTGGTGGCTCATACCTGTAATCCCAGTACTTTGGGAGGCCAAGGCAGGCGGATCACCTGACCTTGGGAGTTTGAGACCAGCCTGGACAACACAGTGAAACTCCATCTCTACTAAAATACAAAAAATTAGCAGGGTGTGGCAGTGTGCACCTGTAATCCCAGCTACTTAGGAAGCTGAGGCAGCAGAATCACTTGAACCCGGGAGGTGGAAGTTGTGGTGAGCCAAGATTGCACCATTGCATTCCAGCCTGGGCAAGAGGAGCAAAACGCCATCTTGTAAATAAATAAATAAGTAAATAAATAAATTTTTTTTTTTTAAGTAAAAGAACCTGGTGGGTTTGTGAGCAGATTAGTCATTGGCAAAAAGAGAATAAGTAAATTGGAAGACATATTATAGGATAAACTACAGAGAACAAAGCCCAGAATGAAAAACTGATACCAAATTCACAAAAGATAGAAAAACTGAGGAGACAGCAAGGGGCATACTATACATTTATTTAAAGTCTCAGAACAATATTATGTGGTAATAGATTTTTTTTAAATAATAAAGTCTCAGAAGAGAGGAGAGTATTGGGAATAAACAATGTATGAAGAGAAAGAGTGAGAATTTTAAAAAACAGATAACACATATCAAACCACACGTATAAAAAGCTCAATGAACAACAAGCAGGATAAATACAAAGAAAGTCACACCATGACTTACCATGGTAACACTGTTTAAAACCAGAAACACAAAGAAAATCTTAAAAGTTGCCACAGGACATGAAGAGATTACCAGCAAAGATTACACCTGCAATTCACTTCTCAATAGAAATAATGAAAACAAATGGATATTGGAACAACATTCTTAAAATGTTGAAAGAAAAATACTGTCGCCGGGCCTGGTGGCTCATGCCTGTAATCCACACACTTTGGAGCCCAAGGTGAACGGATCACCTGAGGTCGGGAGTTCAAGACCAGCCTGACAAACATGGTGAAACCCCGTCCTTAAAAAAAAAGAAAAACATTGTCAATGAAGAACTGTACACTGAGTAAAAATACTCTTAAAGAATGAAGGTGAAATTTTCTAACAAACACTAAGCTAATGTTGTTAGCCACATTTGTAGGTCACAATCTGCTTGCACAAAGGAAATACCAAAGCATATTATTCTTCAAGCAGAGGGAAAATAACTCTGACGGAAGCTTGAAGATGCAAGAGGGAATGAAAAACAACAAAACTATCCTCTCCTGTCTTATCCCACTGACCTGCACCTAAAGTGAACATCCTGATTTTGTCAAGGACAGAGATTCTGCAAGCCAGGGTCAATGTTCAAGATTCTGGGTTAGCATGTGCATGAATGTTTATTATTTCTAGGAATGAATGAATAAATGAAGGAAGAAAGAGTACACGCACAAAGATCAGTCAGAAGTCATGGCAGTAGTTCAGGGGAAAAAGGAAGATGGTCTGGGATGGTAGCAATGCAGATGGAGAGAAGCAGATAGATTTGAGAGATATTCGAGAGGCAGAAAGGACAGACCTTGGCAACCAACTGGGTGTGGGACTGAGGTAGAAAGAAGAGTTATAAATGATTCTCAGGTTTCAGGTTTAAGTAACTGGGTGGCTGGTGAGGCCACTCAATGAGAAAGGGACTACCACAAGTGTATGATGCTCTTCATGAAATGCATGGTGAACAAGGGCGTCTCCTCGTATCTAATCCATCCCCCATATACGGCACCATGGGGTCAGGGTAAGAATTAAACCACTCTCTGCTCCAGAGGCACAAATTCTGATCTGTTTGAGCTATAAAGCCTAACACCTACATATACCTGGCAAAGTACATAGTTCTGGAGGAAGACTTGGGTACTTTTGCTTGGTGTTCAAAGAAGCCAACTCTTCCTTAACCTCAACTTCAAAGAGGAGGCATTTAGTAGTAGCTGCTCACAGGTATTTTGTGAAGTCAGCCTAAGGATAGAGCTGATATAAGTAGAGGGCAAAGCCACTCAAAGAAATGAAGCCAGAGCGCTAATGCAACCAAGATCAGGGGCTGGCCTGCCTCTGGACCCCTCAGTTTGTCAGCCTGTACCCATATTCTTATTTAAAAAGGCCAGGAGGGTAGGCTTTCTACTACTTACAGCTAAAGACACTGAAGTAATACCAAGGTTAGAAATAGAAAGCGGATTCGTAAGTAACAAACCTTCAAGTGTGAAAATGGCTCAGCTGCAGCAGAGTAAAGACTCCCTCTTGCTGGGAATTTGGATATCCTTACTATATTGGTTAAAGAACCTTTATGACTACCAATAATATTGTGCTGGAGAACCTGAGAGAGAAAAAGTGCAGCTAGCAGTGTTTTCACAACTCCTTGTAGCTTTCACTAAGATCCTGTACCCAGGGGTTTTGTAAATACTGGTCTCTGTGCTTTTCTTTCTTTCTTTCTTTCTTTTTTAATTTTCCGGAAGCCTGAAATTTCAAAGTGAAGTCTCTGTCCTTTTCAATGCTTTTAATTATCAAAATATAACACATTCAGAACTCTCAGTATTAAAAAATTAGGTCTTAATACTTAAGGAAAAGTTTTAGACCCTATTTGTTCCTGATTGTTGTTTTAGGATCTCATACTCTATTATAACAATCAGAAATCATCTGGCCAAATACAAGGACTATAAATTTGGAGGTGAGAGATTAAATAATTTTTGCTTTCAAATTTTAACCTTATGGAATTATGAAATACAAAGGCAGGATGGATCGATTAAAATAAATAACTAAGTATTCTATAGATGAAAAGAACTCACCAGCCTAAGTAATAAAGTGGCCAATCAATAAAAAGACTAACATTTAAAGTATTTAACAACAAAATGTCCTGGTTTTCAAAAATGAAATTCTGATAATCAGATTCTTTCTTTTTTTCCAACACAAGAAGGTCAATTTTAAACTTCTAGATAGCCAAATAAGCTCTTGTCATATAAAGGTTTCAAGGTTAGTAAAGATGTGATCATTTATTCTGATACCACGGTAAATGTTTTAAACAAATCAAAGTGAAAATTACCCAACTCACTAATAACATACCATATCCCTTACTCTTCTTAACTCACTCATCTTTTTTTTTTTTTTAACTAGTTATTTTCAGTGTGTGTTTCTACTCATCTGCCTTCATCTGATTCACTGTCCACTTATTCTCATAGTCTCTCTGTATGTGTCTAGTCCTCTCTGAATATGAACCAGGGTATCTTTGTACCTTCTGTTTCTAAGTTTGGTCTTCCCATTGTCCCTTTTACTATCTCTGCCCTCTTCCTTCCCCTTCCTTCTTTAGCCATATGCTATAACCTGAATGTCTGTGCTCCCCTAAAATTTGTATGTTGAAATCCTAACCCCCAAGGTACAGTATTAGAAGGTAGGACCTTCAAAGATGATTAGGTCATGAGGGTGTCCTCATGAATGAAATTAGCACCCTTATAAAAGAGGTTCCAGAGAACTCCTTTGCCCCCTTTGTCACATGAGGATACCACAAAAAGGTGCCGTCTAGGAGCCAGAAAGCAGGCCCTCCCCACACACAGAATCTGCCTTGATCCTGAACTTCCCAGCCTCCAGAACTGCAAGAAATAAATGTGTGTTGTTTATAGAGTGCCCAGTTTATGGCATTTTGTTAGAGCAGCCAAGTGGACTAAGACGCCACAGTATTTAACTTATTTAACATGATTATGGAATCCAAGGTTTTCATCTCTGCTTGACCATTTGTAGACAGTAAGATGGTTTTTATTTCTGACTTTAAAAAATATCATTTCTTGAGTTAGTTTGCGTTGTGTGATCCTTGAATTGATTTACTGAATGAGTCAGTGTCATGATAAGGTGCTGCTTACCATAGAATAACAATTTTTACTAAGGGTTTTGAAACAAAAAGCTAGTTCTTGGGCAGGAAAAAATTTACCTATGGAGTCACTAACTTAAATTACTAAAAAATGGCATTAGAATCCTGGGACTTATGCCACTTACACAGTCTTATTTTTAAAATTCAGATTTCTGCCGGGCGCAATGTTGCACACCTGTAATGCCAGCTACTAGAGAGGCTGGAAGGGAAGATTGTTTGAGCTCAGCCTGGGAAACACAGCAAGAACCTATCTGAAAAAAAAAAATTTAAATTTCTTTAAATAATTTTCTGTTAAATGGATACAAGGTCTAATTTGATAATGGCTTATAAAAATGTTGTGAATTTAGTGAGTGCTTAAATTATGACTTGGCTTTGACATTTCCATAGTTTTACTGCTAATTTACAGACTCCTTACTATCATAAGATACAACTAAAAGAATTTTACAACTATATGTACCCAAAGAAGGTCTACAGACAGCAAAAAATGAAGCAGAGACAATTAATCCATTCAAATCAGATGGCCAAGAGGATAGCAAATATCAGAAACTAGAATTCTTGGTTCATAGAACATCACCATTTAACCTCTGTACTTCCACAATCATAAATCTGTGCTTTACAATTTTTTCATTTCATTCTTTACAATACCAACTTACTTCTCTATAAATGCAAGTACAGCAAATCATTTCTCTTTTAATTAGAGTACATTTAAATAGCTTTCTTCTTTTGTTTTAAGATCTACTAAACTATGTTCTGCAGGGAAAAAATTTAAAATAGGTTCCTAGACATAAAGAGAAAATCAATTTGGCTGGGTGCAGTGGCTCATGCCTGTAATCCCAGAACTTTGGGAGGCTGAGCGGGTAGATCACCTGAGGTCAGAAGTTCGAGAGTAGCCTGACCAACATGGAGAAACCCCAACTCTACTAAAAATACAAAATTAGGCCAGGCACAGTGGCTCACACCTATAATTCCAGCACTTTGGGAGCCGAGGCAGGTGGATCACGAGGTCAAGAGATCAAGACCATCCTGGTCAACATGGTGAAACCCTGTCTCTACTAAAAATACACAAATTAAGCCGGGCGCGGTGGCTCAAGCCTATAATCCCAGCACTTTGGGAGGCTGAGGCGAGTGGATCACGAGGTCAAGAAATCGAGACCATCCGGTCAACATGGTGAAACTCCGTCTCTACTAAAAATACAAAGCATTAGCTGGGCATGGTGGCGCATGCCTGTAGTCCCAGCTACTCAGGAGGCTGAGGCAGGAGAATTGCCTGAACCCAGGAGATGGAGGTTGCGGTGAGCCGAGATCATGCCATTGCACTCCAGCCTGGGTAATGAGCGAAACTCCGTCTCAAAAAAAAAAAATACACAAATTAGCTGGGCATGGCGGCACACGCCTGTAGTCCCAGCTACTTGGGAGGCTGAGGCAGGAGAATTGCTTGAACCCAGGAGGCGGAGGTTGCGGTGAGCCAAGATCACGCCATCGCACTCCAGCCTGGGTAACAAGAGTGAAACTCCATCTCAAAAAAAAAATACAAAATTAGCCAGGTATGGTGGCGCGTGCCTGTAATCCCAGCTACTCAGGAGGCTGAGGCAGGAGAATCACTTGAACCCGGGAGGCAGAGGCTGCAGTGAGCCCAGATCACACCATTGCACTCCAGCCTGGGCAACAAGAGCGAAACTCCATCTCAAAAAAAAAAAAAAGAGAGAGAAAATTATAGTCCAATATTTGATATTACAGAGTAAAAAAAGATTAGCCTTCCTGAACAAACTATGCATAGAAAAAAAAAGAAAGAGCCTTAAAAGTCAAATAGAAAGCCCCATAAACAAATTTAAAACTTAGCTTTTTTCATGAGCTAGAGAACAGCTGTATTAAGGTGTCTGTAATTTTCCCAAACCATACATCTCAAATGTTGTGATTCTCCATAATATTCCAGAGTTTAATATATGCCACGCTCTAGGACAGTAAGTCACTACGAACCAGTTTCTAGAAGGGCTTACACTGAATAATTTCCCTTTTAACTGTGATTCTAAGTTGCCAGCCCTTAGCAAGGCAGTATGGAAGAAGAATGATTCAGAGACAGGTGTTCTTAAAATGAAGAAAGCAGGTAAGGGAAGGTACTAGCCTGTCATATGCAGCAATCATAAAGTTGAGGAGGAGGCTGATAGATTGTTCCACACTAATTTGGTGAGTAGAAGGAAGGCGCTTGTTCAACTGATAGTAGATGGAGGAGATGACAGTTTCCAGGCGGGACACACTGATCTCAGTGGCATGGTCCAGTGTATTAAGGCCATTGTCTCGAAAGGCTTCAATCATGTTCCAGATATCAACAAGATGAACTAAAAGACAAAGAAAATAAACTGTCAACAATTTTAAAGTGTGGTACTATATTCACAATAGGACTCTTAAATTTATCAACTAGTTCTTAAGTTTAAGAGAAGAAATCTTCTAGCCAACAATGAGGAAAAAAACATTCTGTGGTCAAATAAAGAACTTCAGTCCCAGATAACATCAAGGAGCCACCACAGCGGTAGGGGAAGGACCACTTCCAGACTTCACATGTAAATAGCCAGTATTTCACGTCTTTTCAAACAGCGACCCATGCAATTCCTAGCAATGGATAATTGGAGAAAAAAAGATCAAGAACTACTTATGAGAACTTCTACCCTTTTTGAAAATTTGCTGTATCATCTTGAATCACTTTATTATATTACTTTAGCTTAGCAAGTAAAGCAACAGTTTACGACTCAAACGTTATAACCCTAAGGAGAGAGAGAAATACAACTGCATTAAGTAAAATATTAACATGCTTTACAGGCGTAGCTCTCAACAACTCATAGCTCAGCCAAAAATAAATGTATCTATTGCATATTTCTCTATGATTTAAGAGGCTTTCTTTTAAATCTCATTTTCAGTAATAAAGTAGGCTGGGTATCTGGGTCTACACTCCTCTTGAAAAATGACAAAAATTCCTGGATGGAACATAAAAACAACTTCTTAAGTTCACCAAAAAAGTAAACAATACTCAACTAGACAGAAAAGAGACATTTCTTTGAAAGAAAAATAAGAATGACACCTGACTTCAAGCAAAAAAGGAGGCAGAAGTCTGCAAAATAATTTTAATGTACTGAAAAGAAATCAAAACCACCAACGAAATTATATACCTAGTATAAAAAAAAGCTTTCAGAAAAAAAGGTTCAATAAAGACACTTTCAAGTACACAAAACCTGAAAGTATACTTTCCAACACTGAAAAACTACGGGAAGAACTGAAATTAGGAAAATACAACTGATCAATCCAAAAGAAGGCAAGAAACACAGAACAAGTGGCACAAACAGAAAAAAAAAAAAAAAAAAAAATATGGCTGGTGTGGATCCAAATTTATCAGTTAATTACAATAACTATAAACATACTAACGTACCACTTAAAAGACAAAGACTGGCAAATTCACTTTTTTTTTTTTTTTTTTTTGAGACAGAGTTTCACTCTTGTTACCCAGGCTGGAGTGCAATGGCGCGATCTCGGCTCACCGCAACCTCCGCCTCCTGGGTTCAGGCAATTCTCCTGCCTCAGCCTCCTGAGTAGCTGGGATTACAGGCACATGCCACCATGCCCAGCTAATTTTTTGTATTTTTAATAGAGACGGGGTTACACCATGTTGACCAGGATGGTCTCGATCTCTCGACCTCGTGATCCACCCGCCTCGGCCTCCCAAAGTGCTGGGATTACAGGCGTGAGCCACCGCGCCTGGCCCCAAATTCACATTTTTAAATAATCAAACTATATGCTGTTTGCAAGGAATGTGTGTAAAACATAAAGACATCAAAAAGGTTTGAACATAAGTAGATGACAATTTCTAACCACAATAAAGGTGATGTTACTTTATTTGTAGCAGAAAAAAGGGGGGAGCTTGTAAAACCACATGATCAACTCAATACACATAGAAGTAGCATTTGGAAAAATCAAATATCCTTTCACAATAAAAACACAACAAACTAAAAATAGAAGAAAACTTCTAGCACTTTAGGAGGCCAAGGCAGGAGGATTCCCTGAGGTCAGGAGTTTGAGACCAGCCTGGTCAACAGGGGAAAACTCTGTCTCTACTAAAAAATACAAAAAAATTGGCTGGATGAGGTGACAGGCATCTATAATCCCAGCTACTCGGGAAGTTGAGGGAGGAGAATCACTCGAACCCAGGAGGCAGAGGTTGCAGTGAGCCAAGATCATGCCACTGCACTCCAGCATGGGCCACAGTGCAAGACTCCATCTCAAAAAAAAGGTGGCGGAGGGGGGATGAAGTACTGATACATTCTGCAATATGGATAAACCTTGAAAACATATTTTAAGTAAAAGATACCAGACAGGATAACATATTGTAAGATTCTATTTATACGAAATGTCCACATAGGCAAATCCGTTTTTCAAAAGTACATTAGTAGTTGCCAGAGATGGGAGATGAAAAGAATGTGGAGTGACTGTTAATGGGTATGTGGTTTATTACTGGGGTGATGAAAATGTTCTAGAATATGATAGTGATGATGGTTGTACAACTCTGGATACACTAAAAATCAATGAAAAGATTGGACACTCTTTAAAAGGGTGCATTTTGTAATATATGAATTTTATATATATTTTTTAGTGGTGGAACAAAACGCATTGTTAAAGATAAGGAGGGTCACCGAATAATGATATAAGTTTTAATTCATAGGAAAGATATAAGAGGCTTGGTGCAGTAGCTCATGTCTGTAATCCCACTCCTAGCTTCACCTGAAGCCAGGAGTTCATGACCAGGCTGAAGAACACAGCGGAACCCCATCTCCACAAAAAAATTTTTTTAAATAGCTAGGCGCAGTGGCGCATGCCTGTATCCTTAGCTACTGTGGAGGCTACAGCAGGAGGATCAGCCCAGGAGTTCAAGGCTTTGGTGAGCTATGATTGTGTTACTGCACTTCAACCTGAGTGACAAAGTGAGAAAGTGAGACTCTAGAGTCCAAAAAAATAAAAAGAAAAAGAAAAGAAAGAAAGAGGTAAGAACTTTATATTTATTTATACCTAATGAAATAGTCTCAAAACATACAAAACAAAAATAAACAGAACCTCAAAGGGACACAAAGGAATTCAGAAGCTTAGTCGGGGATATTAACTCACCTCTCTTAGTAAGTAATTGTGTAAATAAACACTCAAAAAGAACAGACATAGACGATTAAACTTCACAACAAAGTAAGCATAATGAACACTATATAAACTACAGCCTCCACTGATGAGAGAATATGCTTTATTTTCAAGCACAAAAAGATACCTATAAAAATTAACCACATCCTTTGCTGGGCGCAGTGGCTCAGCCTGTAATCCCAGCACTTTGGGAAGCCAAAGCAGGTGGATCACTTGAGGTGCAGAATTCAAGACAAGCCTGACCAACATGGTGAAACCCTATCTCTACTAAAAATACAAAAATTAGCCAGGTGGGTGGTGCACGCCTGTAACCCCAGCTACTTGGGAGGCTGAGACAGGAGAATTGCTTGAACCTGGTAGGCAGAATACAGTGAGCCGAGATCTCACCACTGCACTCCAGTATGGGCCACAGAATGAGACTCTGTCTCAAAAAAAAGACCATATCCTGAGCCATAAAGCAAATCTCAATGAATTTTAAAGGATTAAAATTATATGAACCATGCTCTCTGATTAAAATGAAATTAAGTTAGAAATCATTATCAAAAAGACAACTTTTAAAGTAAACCTTATCTTTAGAAATAAAGAAACACACTACCGGGAAACTTTCTTAATTAATCTGATTAAGGTTGTCATGGTTTGAATATTTGTCCACTGCAAAAATGGTGTTGAAATGTAATCTAATCCCTAGTGTGACAGTATTGAGAGGTAGGCTTTAAGAGGTGCTTGAGTCATGAGGGTTCTGCCTTCATGAATGAATTAATCCACTCATGGATTAATGGACTAATTAATGAACGACTTATCATGGGAGTAGGACTGGTGGCTTTATAGAAAAAGGAAGAGAGACCTGTGCTAGCACACTAGCCTCCTCACCATGGGATGCTGTGCATGGCCTCTGGACTCTACAGAGTCCCCAGCACCAAGATGGTTTTCAACATATATGGCCCCACAATCTTAGAGCTTCCAGCCTCCATAAATATATGAAATAAATTTCTTTCTTTATAAATCACCCAGTTTCAGGTACTCTGTTATAAGCAACAGAAAACAGGCTAAGACAAATGTTACCTACAAAGGACTTGCCAAAAAACGTATTTCTTCATAGTTAAATGAGAGGCTTTGCTCTGATCATGGGAATGAGATAAGAAATGTTCACTATCATCATTTCTATTGTACTTGAGGCCAAACCAAGATAAACATGCAGATAAAGAAATCACAGTGTATTGGAAATGAGTAAATAAAGCTGTCATTATTCAGAAATAACAAAACTATGTACGCGGAAATCAAAGATTCTACAGATAAATTAATACGAGTTGAGAACAACTGCTAGAAATGAGATCAAGATATAAAGATCACTTATTACTGTACATCAGTAACATAACAATGAAATTTTAAAATAATACTATCATGTCATTGAAGACCTAGTAATAAACCCAATGAAGAGGCCAGGCATGGTGGTTCACACCTGTAATCCCAGCATTTTGAGATGGGTGGATCACTTGAGGCCAAGAGTTCAAGATCAGCCTGGCCAACATGGTAAAACCCTGTCTCAACTAAAAATACAAAAGTTAGCTGGGCATGTTGGTGCATGCCTGTAGTCCCAGCTACTCGGAAGCCTGAGGCAGGAGAACCTCTTGAACCCAGGAGGCAGAGGTTGCAGTGAGCCAAGATCGCACTACTGCACTTCAGCCCGATTGATAAAGTGACTCTGATTTAAAAAATAAAAATTACAAAAATAAAAAATCCAATGAAGGATATGTAACATCTCTACAAAGAAATTAAAGACTTAAATAGCTCTAGGGATAAACATATACCACATTCATAAGAGGAAATCTCAGTGTTAGAAATACGTCAATTTTCCCCAGCTTGATTTACTGACTCAATACAATCCGAATCAAAATCCCTGCAGGACTGTACAGTAAAAGAGGAACTTTACTGTTTGTAAATTATACTTGAAGAAAGAAATGAAAAAAATATATATAAGAAAATATTTTATTCTGTTGGTTTTAGTAGAAATTGGCAAGCAGATTCTAAAATTTATATGGAAATAAATGTTAAAAAGACTGTCCCAGAGAATCTTAAAAAGAAAAACAGAGCAAAGTAGGAAGACTTGTCTTGCCTGACATCTACATTTACTAAACTCTAATAGTAGTTACTGCTACAAGAAACAGTGTGGTATTAGATCAGTGTGGTATTGGTAGAAGGATAGACAAACAGTCCAGTGGAACACAAAGACGGTCAAAAAGCAGACCTTCTCATATATGGACGCTGCCATGAACATTCTTGTACAGATTCAAGAATGAATGTACATGAGAAGACTCTAGCAGTGAAAAAAATTGTTTATTTTCTTCTGTTTATTGACTATTTATTGACCTTTTCAATAAAAAGTGAAAGAACAATTGAACATACATAAGAAAAACCTTGAAATCTGACTACTACTTTTTCTGTACATTCTCAAAATTTTTTTCAGATCAACTGTAAAATCCTATGTGAAAGGTTACAAAATAAAACTTTTAGAACAATGCATCTTTTACTTTATATTATTAATGCCACTAGCCTAGTCAGGCTCTCAACACTCCACACATTCAATTCTAAGGTTAATGCTCTTTCCACTGTATAAAACAGTTTTTCACTGATACGCACAAACACAAGAAAAGTACAATAATTCTGTCATGAGTTAGTTCATCTTCACGGAAATAAAGAAAGGTTACATAGCCGGGCGCGGTGGCTCAAGCCTGTAATCCCAGCACTTTGGGAGGCCGAGGCGGGTGGATCACGAGGTCAAGAGATCGAGACCGTCCTGGTCAATATGGTGAAACCCCGTCTCTACTAAAAATACAAAAAAAAGTAGCTGGGCATGGTGGCACATGCCTGTAATCCGAGCTACTTAGGAGGCTGAGGCAGGAGAATCGCCTGAACCCAGGAGGTGGAGGTTGTGGTGAGCTGAGATCGCGCCATTGCACTCCAGCCTGGGTAACAAGAGCGAAATTCCGTCTCAAAAAAAAAAAAAGAAAGGTTACATATATACCACAGACATTCATATACATACATAAAGACACACACACTTTATTTTATAATCCACATGGTAGCAATTATTTATAGAAAAGGTTGATTCATATTACATTAAGTTTAATCAAGAAAATCAATTTCAATTATACCTTTATCAAAAATATTAATGTTTTTCTTTTCCTCCAGAAGCTAATAAATTGTATTAATTTTGTATAAAACATTTTGTATAAAGCATAATTTTATATAAAGCATTTCCTTAATAAAAGACACAGAGAAATAGATTCTCCCATTTAAAGAACATTAATACCACACCAGCCTCAAAACTAGCTACATTATTGAGTTTGTTAAACATTTTGAGGGACAAACGAGTAAAACGACAAGTTCTTCCATTACAGAGCTTACATACTGATAAACACTTAAGACAAAAATAGTTCAATTAACATTACAATACGACGAGAACATGTTAAAGTCTTTTACAATATTGAAAACTCTATCCAGCTATCACAGAAATGAGTAGAAATGACTCACGGTTGCATCGTTTTTGTACAAATCGTAATTTGCAGGCTGTTCTGTAAGTTGATAGTCGTATGACATCAAAATTCTGAGCACCTGAAAAAAGGCAAACAGAAATGCTCAACTGGATTTACCATTTCACTTCCAAACGCTAGGAAGTGGTTCCAATCTATTGTGTTGCCATAGTATACCAGTCAGCTAGGACTTCTGTTTTAAAATGCAGGTCAACTAAAAAAAACCAGTGGGAGAAAAGGATAGGAAACACGTGCATGCCAATAAGTGCCGGGACTCTGCTAGTCTTGCTCCTGATATCCTGTCTGTTCATCAGAGAAAACTCCAAAGGTAGAAACACTCATAACATGGGTGAGTGAACTACATGATTAGGAAAGGGGAGCAGGGTGGCATCGTGGGAAAGACCCAAGTCTAGAGTCAGAAAAGCCACACGCCTGCCCCAGCCTGACAAACCACAGAATGCAACTGTGGCCATGCCGCATGCCTCTGCGCATAAGGTCCACATCTGGGAAATTGGGGAACCTACCAGCTGCCTATAAGGTCCCCTTCCAGGTCTGTGGCAGCCTGTACTTTCCTAAAAAAGTATCTACAACAGTATTTCCAGAGCGGTATTTTATGTGCTTCTAGTATGTTGTCCCTCTCCATCAAAATCTAGAGATTCTTTCCTTCCATGGGAATCTGACCAGGACACTGTGACTGCCTTGTTGCCCAGAACGCAGCAAAAGTACAGTGCAGGACTTCTGGAGACAGATGACAGAAGACAGCACAGCTTGCTCCCCTCTTGCTCTTCCAGGATGCCTGCCCTGGGAACCCAGATGCTATACCATGAGAAAGCCCAGACTGATGTGGAGAGGCCACAGTGAGAGGCTCATAGGCAGAAGAACTGAGTCCACCAACAAAAACAGCATTGATTGCCAAGTGCACAGGTAAGCAAGCCTTCAAATCATTCAAGCCCTGAGCCTTTGAGTCTTCTGCTGAGATCTCATGCATCATGAAGCTAAGTCAAGACATCAGCACTGAATGCTGTTCTGAGTCTAGATCCAAAAAATGCATAAACAAAATAAATAACTATTTGAAGAGTAAGCCAGAGTAACTAGACCAAAGCCTAAAACTTTACATGAGTTTATAAAATACATTTTGTTCTCATTTTAAAAATTGTTGCAAATGAAGTCTACTTGAATTTTAAGGTCGCTTTAGATAGGGTTGGTCCCTGGGACAGGTGTGGTGGCTCATGCCTGTAATCCAAGCACTTTAGAGGCCAAGGCGGGCAGATCACCTGAGGTTGGGAGTTCAAGATTAGCCTGACCAACATGGTGAAACCCCATTTTTATAAAAAATAAAAATAAAAATAAAATTAAAAAATAAAAGATAGGGTTGGCCCCAATGTGAGATTTATTTCACCCATCCTGCCTTTATAAAATCTGGCAGCAACTTTTGATTCAATAAGGGGAAAGAGCAAGACCCTATCTCTAAAACAGATATATGTATATACATATAATATATATATTTTTCTACTATATAAATTATATATAAATATATATAGCATATATTTTTATATTATGTAAATATATTTGTAATATAATTCACATTCCATACAATTCACCCATTTAAAGCATGCAACTGAATGGTGTTTACTACACACAATTGTGCAATCATCACCACAATCAATTTATAACATTTTCATCATCCCAAAAAGAAACCTCTTACCCTTAACAGTCACTTTACCTACACGCCTGGCTAATTTTTAATTTTTCTTTTTGTAGAGACAGGGTCTTGCTATGTTGCCCAGGATGGCCTCAAAGTCCTAGGCTTAAGCAATCCTCCTGCCTCGACCTCCCAAAGTACTAGGATTACTGGCTTGCACCACTGCACCCAGCCCTGCCCACATTTTAACTGAGTTGTCTTTTTATCACTGAGTTGTAAATGTTGTTCACATACATTAGATACTAGTCACTTTTTAGATACATGATTAGCAAATATTTTCTCCATTCTGTGGGTAGTGGCTTCTTGATTTTAGTGGTCTCTGCTGAAGTATAAAAGTTTATCATTTTGATAAAGTCTCATTTATCTGTTTTTTGTTGTTGTTGTTGTTTTGAGATAGAGTCTCACTCTTGTGGCCCAGGCTGGAGTGCAGTGGTGTAATCTTGACTCACTGCAACTTCTGCCTCCTGGGTTCAGGCAATTCTCCTACCTCAACCTCCTCAGTAGCTGGGATTACAGGCCCCTGCCACCACACCCGGCTAATTTTTGTTCTTTTAGTAGAGATGAGGTTTCACCATGTTGGCAGGCTGGTCTCAAACTCCTGAACTCAGATGATCTGCCTGCCTCAGCCTCCAAAAGTGCTGGAATTATAGGCATGAGCCACCACTCCTGGCCTTTTTTTTTTTCCTTTTGTCACTTGTGCTTTTGGTGTCAGGTCCAAGATGACTTTGTCTAATTCAAGGTCAAGATGTATACCTGTGTTTTCTTCTTATACAGTTTTAAACCTTATATTTAGGTCTATGATCCATTTTGAGTTAATTTATAACATGGTGTGAGGTAGGGGTCCAAATTCATTCTTCTGCATGTGAATATCCAGTTCACCATTTGTTCAAAAGACTGTTCTTCCCTCAGTGAATGGTTCTGCTACCCTTGTCAAAAAATCAACTGACCACAGATACATGGGTTTAATTCCAGATTTTCAATTCTCTCTCATTGATTGTGTATCTATCCTTATGCCAGTAGCATACAATCTGGATTATCGTAGCTTTGTAGTAAGTTCTGAAATCAGAAAGTGTGAGTCCTCCAAGTTTTTTCTTAATTTTCAAGCTTCTTTTGGCTGTTCTGGATCATTTGAATTTCCATATGAATTTTAGACCAGTCCATTCATTTCTACAAAAAAATCCAGTTGAGATGTTTATGAGGATTGCATTGAATCTACAGGTTAATTTAGGAATACTGCCTTCTTTTTTTTTTTTTTTTTTTTTTAAGAGACAGTGTTTCACCATGTTGGCCAGCAGGATGGTCTCAATCTCTGACCTCGTGATCCACCCACCTCAGCCTCCCAAAGTGCCGGGATCACAGGCATGAGCCACCGTGCCCAGCCAATACTGCCTTCTTATAAATAATAAGTCCTCCAACCCATCAACACAGAATGTCTTTCATTTATTTGGGTCTTTCTTAATTTCTTTCAACATTTTATAATAGTCAGCATATAAGTTTTACACTTCTTTTGTTAAATTTATTCAGTTCTGTTTTCTTTTACTTATTTAACTTCTTAATATATCACTATCTCAGCCTAAGTTGCAACCATTAAATATTAATTGGTAAAAAACTAAACTGATGATTTAAAGAAAGAATGGTGGCAAAGATTCAAGGGCATTTAATAAATAACCTGTCATTATATTACCATAAGTAATTTTTAACATCTAGATATTTATTTTTGTGAAATATTTTTATGGGAAATACTAAGAAAACAAATGTGAACAGCTAGGAAAGGAAAGCTCCTTCCCAGCAGATGAACGGAAAGGTTACTGGTGACTGATTAGACTGCAAGGCAATTATTAGGCCATGTTTGCTCATGGAACAGTAACTACAGGAAAAAGTCAGTGCACCTGGCATAACTGCCTTTCTTCAGACTCTTTCTCCAGTGCAGTGACAGATTTGCATACCACAAAAGATGAAATACAACAAATATCATAAAAGTCCAACACTAACTATAATACTTTTGGAAAATGATAAACTTCATGTGCTCCAGCCAAGTTTGCCAGAGATCTCCACACTGAAGTTTCAGGTACAGTCAAGAATCAAGTGTCGCTCTGCTTTCCTTTGCCACTGCTCCTTATGAACTTGCATCACCCTAAAGCCCAGTGGAAAAAAGGTACAGACATTAGTGGGATGGCACACAATTCAGACACTCTAGGGAGTCATTCCACAACAGAATTTTAGAGATCTAATAGCAGTCACAAAGAGTTAGATACAAACAATAGCCTTAGAATCTTACTAAAATCATATTGTGCCAACATTCTACTAAGAGGTACTAAAACCTCCCATATGTCTGCCTTATTCTGGAACAATCATCTTTCCTGGTTTCTTAGAAGAAAAGTAAAGTCCTCACCTACTGCCTCAAAGGATAAGCCTTCACTATTTTATTTTACTTTATTTTATTTCATTTTATTTTATTTTTTGCCCAGGCTAGTCTCAAACTCCTAAGCTCAAGTGATCCTCCCACTTCAGCCTCCTGAGTAGCTGGGATTACAGGCATGAGCCACCATGTCTGGCAACTACTCCTTGCAAAATTCTGCAGCTAATTCTAAAATATTTCTTATTGAGATATTGGCTCAAAGCTGATTCCCACTGACAGCTTCCTATATTTCATGTAATTATGCTTTCATGAAAAAGGATACAGTTCTATTCTGTTAAAATGTTAAAGAAACACAAAACCTCAGATGAGATTTTAGTGCACTGCAAACACCTCCTTTTATTTCCAGACAGGAGAAGTTTTAGGAAAATGACAAATGTAGACTCCAGATCAACTTCAAAGTCTTTTTATAAGCAAGAAGATATAAATAATAAAAGTGAGATAAGTGACAGCCAATTTGTCGTGCCTGTGCATGTACGTGTGTGTGTGTGTGTGTGTGTTGATAGGAGAAGGCAGGATATGAAGCTAAATTTGTTAACTGCAATCATAGTGAAGATCACATGATTCCAAGGGTTAATTATTTAATTAGTATCATCTGATCATAAGCACTGCCTGGCACTATGCTAAATGTATCAAATTCCAGGTCCCACTCCAGAGCTACTTCCTGAAACAAAATCTTCTGTGAGAACCCCTGGAATCCTTTATTTTTTTTAAGACAGGGTCTCACTGTTTTTTTTTTTTTAAGACATGGTCTCACACTGTTGCCCAGACTGGAGTGCAGTGGTGCGATCTCGGCTCACTGCAGCCTTGACCCTTCAGGCTCAGGTGATCCACCTCAGCCTCCCGAGTAGCTGGGACCACAGCACGCCCAGCTAATTTTTGTATTTTTTACAGAGATGGGGTTTCACTAAGTTGCCCAGCGTAGTCTTGAACTCCTGAGCTCAATGGATTTGCCTGCCTTGCCCTACCAAAGTGCTATGATTATAGGCATGAGCCACCACGCCTGGCCTAGAATCTTCACTTTTAACAAGTGCCCCAATAGAATTTTTGGGGTTTTTTTCTGGTTTTGGTTTTGAGACGGAGTCTCATTCTGTCACCCAGACTGGAGTGCAGCAGTGCGATCTCGGCTCACTACAACCTCCACCTCCCAGGTTTTGTAAACTGTCACGGTGCTGGTGGGAGTGTAGCAGTGATGACACTTCCCCTTTTTCAGTTTACAAAAGTGACTCTCCTACCTCAGCCTCCCGAGTAGCAGGGACTACAGGGGTGTAATACCATGCCTGGCTAATTTTGTATTTTTAGTGGAGACAGGGTTTCACTGAGGAAAGAAACCCCTGTTTCTTGTCTCTTGTCTCAAAGGAGGAGGAACTAAAAGTTGAAACATAGCAGGCATAGGGTCAGTGGCCTAAAGGTTAAAGATTAAATCCCCCACCCTTAAGATCTCAGGCGATCTTAAGTGGAAGAAACACCCTCTACTGTTCCCATTCAATCTTGCTCAAAGCCCTACACTTACTTCATTGATTACCCCCTCACGTGCACTTTCTGAAACTGTAAACCCAAGACCCTTTCACATGTAATATCTAGAGTTGTAAGCCTATATAAAGGCAGAGGTTTCCTTTGTTAGACAAGCTTGGCTGTTAGGCAACTACGCCACCTTGCTCCCAGCCGAATAAACCACCCCTTCCTTCCCCGTTCAGTGTTCGAGAGGTCTGTTTCTTGCGGCCACTCCTGCTTCATCACCATGTTGGTCAGGCTGGTCTCGAACTCCTGACCTCAAGCAATCTGCCTGCCTCAGCCTCCCAAAGTGGGAGGATTACAGGTGTGAGCCACCACGCTGGCCCCAAAAGAGTTTTACGATCAAATTACGTTCAAGAAACACAGCACTACCCAGCTCAACTAACAGGTATGGCTCATGCACACTCCTTAAATTCATCTCACACCCAACTGCAGTCAGTCTGGACTGCAAGGAATCACCCAATTACACCCAGCCCTCTCATCTTGGGGTCTTCACAAGTGCTGCTGCCCCAGCCTTTCCTTCACTTCCTCAGACAAACTCATCCTGGGTGTCACTTCTCCCAGATCCCTCCTCAACTCCAGTGCTTCCCCCATGCGCCTCCTACTGCACTATTTCCAGGAAACGAAGTTACATGATAAAGGCAAAGGCCATTTGTTGTTTCTGTTCACTGTTAAATGCTAACTGGAAGACAATAAAACTAGCACCTAAAATAGTTATTCAATGAATAAATATGTTAAAACTGGGGAAGTTGTGTTGCTAGTGCAAAACACTGTTATCTACTTTCTCCTAAAAATATACAAAATCAAAAGGTTAGACAAACTACAGATACAATTTTGGACATTAGTAAAGAAAAACTGATGGAGGAGGATGAGCAAAGTAGTGAAGAAGCCACCTCCTTTCAGTATTCTGTGTACAACAAGTCCATGCTTTTAGTAGTCTTCATGTAGGGCAGAGTGCTCTACACTGTGTTCCAGGAAGCCACAGGATCAGAGGCATTTGAACCAGAACAACTCCATCTTATCTAGGGGCAAGGTAAAATGAGGCTGAGACCCACTGGGCAGACGGTTAAGTCACGGTGAAGAGGGAGACCCAGGCATCTCAGATCGACTTCCCCTTTTCTTTTCATTCCTAAGATTGTAAACTGAAACGCTTTTCATTCCTAATATCCTAAACTTCCCTTTTTCATTCCTAAGATCCTAAACTTCCCCTTTTCATTCCTAAGATGGTAAACTGAAACCCTTTTCATATGTAATTCCTAAGACTGTAAACTGAACCCTTTTTCATATGTAATTCCTAAGACTGTATACTGAGACCCTTTTCAAATGTTAAGCTATGAACCTAAGATTCTTCCATGTGTAACATCTAAAGTATAAGCCTATATAAAGAAGGAATCTTCCTTTGTTAGGGGAGCTTGGATATTAGGCAAATATGCCACCTGGCTCCCAGTCCAAATAAACTCCTTCCTCCAATATTCAGTGTCCGAGAGATCTGTTTCCCGTGGCCACTCCTGCAACAACAGGATGAGATAGGAGGTCAGCCCAAGACACAGGTCATAATGACCTTGCTGATAAACGGGCTGCAGTAAAGAAGCCAGCTAAAACCCATCAAAACCAAGATGGCGACAAGAGTGTGACCTCTGGTCATCCTCACTGCTACACTCCCACCAGCGCCATGACAGTTTACAAATGCCACGTCAACATCAGGTTATCCTGTATGGTCTAAAAAGGGGAGGCACAAATAATCCACCTCTTGTTTAGCATATCATCAAGAAATAACCATAAAAGTGGGCATCCAGCAGACCCCAGGGCTACACTGTTTACAGAGTAGCCATTCTTTGTTTATTCCTCTACTTTCTTAATAACTTGCTTTCACTTTACTCTGTGGGCGCGCCCAGAATTCTTTCTTACGCAAGATCCAAGAACACTCTCTTGGGGTCTGGACCAGGACCCCTTTCCTGTAACAAATCCATGGAAGATACAAGGAAGTAAATGTGTTTTGTTTAAAAAGCAAGGCAAATGGGAAGAAGAGGGATGAGGAGGAAAAGCAGATGAAGGGAGAAGAGATTACAGAGCTAGAAGATGCAAGCATAATAAAATGCTGAATTGTCTGAAATTTTTCACAAGCATTTATAATTTTAAAAATGTTTGGCCTGGCACAGTGTCTCATGCCTGTAATCCCAGCACTTTGGGAGGCCAAGGCAGGCGAATCACCTGAGGTCAGGAGTTTGAGACTAACCTGGCCAATAAGGTGAAACTCCATCTCTATATTGTAAAACTACAAAAATTAACCAGGCATGGTGGTTCACGCCTGTAATCCCAGCTACTTGGGAGGCTGAGACAGGAGAACCACTTAAACCTTGGAGACAGAGGATGCAGTGAGCTGAGATCGTGACACTGCATTCTAGCCTGGGTGACAGATCAAGATTCTGCATAAAAAATTAAAAAAATAAAATAAGAAGTTTTTCAAGGGATTGTTAGTCCAAATAAGTAACGTAAAAGACTTAATCTTTTTCTTTGTGATGAGAATTAAAACACTGGGAAACAGAGATGAGGCCAGAGGTCCCATCAGAGAGGAAGGCACAAATACAGCCAAGAGCACTGAAGGATGACTCTCTCAGTGGGTAAACCAGGGAAAAAAGAGAAAGCATCCCACAAAGGGAAATGCTGGGGACACAAGCCTTTCTCCACCTAGATTCATTTATATTTATCTGAATTTAACACAAGTAAGAATAATAGCAAGCAAAGAAAGGAATAACTAAATGGCCAGGTATGGTGGCTCATGCCTGTAGTCCCAGCACTTTGAGAGGCTAAGGCAGGCAGATTACTTGAAGTTAGGAGTTTGAGAACAGACTGGTCAACATGGCAAAACCCCATCTCTACCAGAAATACAAAGTGGTGGTGCAGGCACAGGTTGCAGTGAGCCGAGACTGAGCCATTGCATGCCACCCTGGGCGACAGAGCAAGACTCCATCTTAAAAAAAAAAAAGAAAAACAAAGTAGTAACTAAATGGATTAAATTACACAAAATAATAACAAAGTGTAATCTATGGAGTTAAAAAATATATATCTTTTTTTTTTTAACAGGGTCTCACTCACCTAGACACTGCAGTGCAGTTTCACAATCTTGGCTCACTGTAACATTGACTTCCCAGGCTCAAGCAATCCTCCCAACTCTCAGCCTCTTAAGCAGCTGGGACTACAGGAATAAGCCACCACACCTGGCTAATTTTTGTCTTTTTCTAGAGATAGGGTTTTGCCATGTTGCCCAGGCTGGTCTCAAACTCCTAGGCTCAAGCAATCCACCTGCCTCAGCCTCCCAAAGTGCTGGAATTACAGGTATGAGCCACTGCGCCCAGCCCTTAAAGAAGGTAATACTAAAAACGGTATAAATTTCATAAAGGAGTTACCCTAAAATATTCCAATATTCTCATAATATTTGAACAAAGTTACAAATATTGATAAGCCATGTTTTAGTTAATGTTAACATTTCTAGAGTAAAGAACAGAAAAATACACAACTCACAACCAAGTAGAGGGAAGCAATGGGATGGAAGAAAGCAAGCAAGCTCAGCTCCTCTAAGACAGGGAAAGAAAAAGGAACACATCAAAGAAAGGACAAAATTTAAGCACAAAATATGACGGAAACATAAACCAAAAATGAAACTCTAAGGCCCCCCAACCATCCTCCTCAGCCAGGGCTCTTTTAACATTTAACCTGAGAGACTGTTTCAGGCCATGATAGGAAGCTGGGGTCAAACATGCCTCACTCTACACCTCTGGCATTACTGTCAACACAGACCTTAAGTTTAACACGAAACATGTTACAACCTATTCTCTCTGAAGCCTGCTACCTGGAGGCTTTATCTGCATGATACAACTTTGGTCTCCACGACCTCTTACTACAACCCAGACTTTCCTTTCCATCAATCCCAGGTCTTTGGGTAAACTCAACTAACAGTCAACCAGAAAACTTTCCAATCCACTTTATAAGCTGGAAGGCCCCGCCTCACCCCTTCAAGTTGTTCTGCCTTTCTGAACCAAACCAATGTGTTTCTCAAATGTATTTGATTTTAGTCTCATGCCTCCTTAAAATGTATAAAACCAAGCTGCAGCCCAACCACCTTGGGCACAAGTTCTCAGGGCCTACTGAGGGCTGTGTTATGAACCACAGTCACTCATATTTAGCTTAGAATAGATCTCTTCAAATATTTTACAGAATTTGACACTTTTCCTCAACAGAAAATATGAAATATATGAGTATTCACTAAAAAGGCGAGACAGAATAAACTCTTCAGTTACAAGACAAAGATTGTCATACTGTTTTTTTAAAAAATATATTCTAGCTTATGCTACTTAAAAGAGACAAAAATCTAAGAATTCAGAAATTTTTAAAGTAAAAGAATTAAAAGATATATACTGTACTAAGTATGCTAACTGAAAGAAAGCCAGCATTAGCTGTATCAATATGCTACAAAATAGATTTCAAAGCATCAGAAGCATTACTAGATAAAAAGGGTAAGTATATAATGACAAAAGATTCACTTTCCTAGGTAGACATAACATTTTAAAGGTACATGCACCTAAGAATTAAAGTTTCAAAAGCTAACAGAAGTACAGGAAAAAACAGAATAACGTTGATCAAAGCAGAAATGTTTAACATCTCTCAGTGATTAAGATCAAGCAATCAAATCACCAAGGACAAAAAAATATTTTAACGAAATATGCAAGAAGCTTGATCTAAATAATGCAGAAATCATACACATTTTCAAGTACTCATGGAATATCTGGAAAAACACAAAGATTCTAGATCTTCCCTCATTTCCTGACCCAAATTTTTTAACTAAAACATTTACTTTCAAATTTTAAAAGCTACTCCAGCTGGGTACAGTGCCCCATGCCTGTAATTCCAGCACTTTGGGAGACCAAGATGGAAGGACCACTTGAGCCCTGTAGTTCCCAGACCAGCCTGGGCAACATAGCAATACTCTGTCTCTATCAATCAGTCAATCAACCAACCAACCAACCAATCAAAAAAAGGATATTTCTAAGTAATTAATAATAAAAATTAGAGAAAATAGAGAACTGATCATGAAAAATAGTAATTATCAGAACACTTGGAATGAAAAAAAAATAATGGAAAAGTTTATTCTTAAATGCTTACATAAGAAAAAAAAAAAGGGGCCGGGCGCGGTGGCTCAAGCCTGTAATCCCAGCACTTTGGGAGGCCGAGGCGGGTGGATCACGAGGTCGAGAGATCGAGACCATCCTGGTCAACATGGTGAAACCCCGTCTCTACTAAAGGTGCAAAAAATTAGCTGGGCATGGTGGTGCGTGCCTGTAATCCCAGCTACTCAGGAGGCTGAGGCAGGAGAATTGCCTGAGCCCAGGAGGCGGAGGTTGCGGTGAGCCGAGATCGCGCCATTGCACTCCAGCCTGGGTAACAAGAGCGAAACTCCGTCTCAAAAAAAAAAAAAAAAGAAAAAAAAAAAAGGCCTGACATAAAAAAACAAATGGCCTTAGCAACCCAACATAAGAAGTTAGAAAAATAACAGAATTGCCTAAATGTGAAGAGGAAAATAAACAGCACAAATGAGGCAGAGAACAAAGATACATTAAGAGGACCAATAAAGCCAAAAGTCAGTCCTTTGCCAATAAAACTGGTAAACTTTAGAAAAGACAAAATAAAATCAGAATCTCTGAGCATGGAGGCCTGGTATCAAGTACCTTGTAGAATCAACCGGAGAACTTTCACGTTAGCACCAGAGTTGAGGATTACTCTTCTCATCTGTTACCTGTCATTTTTCTTAAGTGATTTTATATCATGTAAGAATCATAAACTGTCACCTTATTTCTATGTAATATATTCCATTCTTCTTTTAATAAATACTTATTGAGGCACCACCATAATAAACAGATGTGATCCTTATTCTCGTGTTGCTTAGGGTCTAAAAGAGAAAATATTAAGCAAAGAAAGAATAAACTAATTTGATCACTGTTCATAACAAAATGTAAAAATGTTGCCTAAAAACATAAAGGCATAAGGATACTATATAAAGTCATCATAGTGAAGGTAACACAGGGTTGAAAAATACAAACTATGTAACAAACCTACACAGGTACTCCCTCAATCTAAAAGTTACAATTATTTTTTTTTAAAGAGCTCCAAAATGAAATATTCTGAAAATTAAAGTTAAAAATATACAAACTATTTAGATTATTAAATTATTACGGCTTCTTATATGCTACAATGGCAGAGTTGAGTAGCTGGACAAAGAACTCATCATACGGCCTGCAAATCCTAAAATATTTACTTTCTGGCTCTTTAAGAAAAAGGTGGCTGGCCCCAGCACTATATTAACAGAGTAAAGAAGATATTCGTTCATCTCAAGGGAAGCAGAAAACACTGATAAAATTCAATATTCATTCATGACTTAAGAACATAGCCAGGCATGGTGGCTCATGCCTGTAATCCCAGCACTTTGGGAGGCTGAGGCGGGTGGATTATGAGGTCAGGGGTTCGAGACCAGCTTGATCAACATGGATAAACCCCGTCTCTACTAAAAACACAAAATTAGCCAGGCATGATGGCGCAAGCCTGTAATCCCAGCTACTCAGAAGGCTGAGGGGGAAGAATCGCTTGAACCTAAGAGGTAGAAGTTGCAGTGAGTCAAGATCATGCCACTGCGAGGAGGAGAGAGATCCAAGATGGCTTATCACTAGCAGCTCGAGATTGTAGCTCCCAGTGAAAGCGTAAAGAACGAGAGGACGCCACACCTTCACATGAATTCTTGTTGCTCACGCACCAGGAGATTCCCAGCGGAGGAGCCCCACGGGTCGCCAGCGCGACTCTTGTGACCGGCGAGGCGGTTTTGCCGCCGCCTTGGAGCGACGGTTCTTGGTGCAGAGTCAGAAAAGCACCATCAGTCTTAACGCTGCTGATTTAGTTGGTGCAGTGGGTTGCTGAGATTTCGGCGCTGAGAATCAGTAAGTTGGACCTCCACTCAGAAACCCAATTACAAAGACGGTAATTATAAAGATCACAGATGGATAAATCTACAACGAAGGGAAGAAAACAGACAAAAAAGGCTGAGAATACCCAAGATCAGAACGCCTCTCCCTCAGCAGGGGATCACAGTTCCTCATCAGCAACAGAACAAGGCTTGATGGAGAACGAGTGTGTTCCAATTACAGAAGCAGGCTTCAAAATGTGGATAATGAGAAACTTCTGTGAATTAAAAGAACTTGTTTTAAACCAATCTAAAGAAACTAAGAACTTTGAAAAAAGATTTGACGAAATGTTAACAAGAATACACAATTTAGAGAGGAAAATAAGTGAATTGATGGAGCTGAAAAACACAATACGAGAACTACGTGAAGTATGCACAAGTTTTAACAGCCGAGTTGATCAAGCAGAAGAAAGGATATCAGAGGTCGAAGACCAACTCAATGAAATAAAATAAGAAGACAAGATTAGAGAAAAAAGGATAAAAAGGAACGAGCAAAGTCTCCAAGAAATATGGGGCTATGTGAAAAGACCTAATCTACGCTTGATAGGTGTACCTGAATGTGACGAAGAGAATGAATCCAAGCTGGAAAATACGCTTCAGGACATTATTCAGGAAAATTTTCCCAACTTAGTAAGGCAGGGTAATATTCAACTCCAGGTAATACAGAGAACACCACAGAGATATTCCTCAAGAAGAGCAACGCCAAGGCACATAATCGTCAGATTCACCAGGGTTGAAATGAAGGAGAAAATACTAAGGGCAGCCAGAGAGAAAGGTCAGGTTACCCACAAAGGGAAGCCTATCAGACTTACAGCAGATCTCTCAGCAGAAACCCTACAAGCCAGAAGAGAGTGGGGACCAATATTTAATATCCTTAAAGAAAAGAACTTTCAACCCAGAATTTCACATCCAGCCAAACTAAGCTTCACAAGTGAAGGAAAAATAAAGTTTTTTGTGAATAAGCAAGCAGAGATTTCATCACCACCAGGCCTGCTTTAAAAGAGCTTCTGAAAGAACCACTACACATAGAAAGGAACAAACAGTATCAGCCTTTCTAAAAAAATACCAAAAAGTAAACAGCATCAATATAATGAAGAATTTACATCAACTAATGGGCAAAATAGCCAGCTAATATTAAATGGCAGTATTAAACTCACATATATTATTATTAATTCTAAATTTAAATTGACTAAATTCCCCAATCCAAAGACAGGCAATTTGAATAAAAAACTAAAACCCATCAGTATGCTGCATCTAGACCCATCTCACATTCAAGGATACACAAAGACTCAAAACAAGGGATGGAGAAGGATTTACCAACCAAACAGAAAGTTAAAATAAATAAACGAAAAGCAGAAGTTACAATTAAGCAACAACGATCAAAAGAAGCAAAGAAGGACATTATATAATGATAAAAGGATCAATGCAACAACAAGAAGAGTTAAAGATCCTAAATATATACGCACCCAATACAGGAATACGTAGATCAGTACCACATCATATCAACTTAGAAGTTTAAACGAAATGTTGGTTGGCTCCTTGTTTGTTATTCTCTTCCCTCATTTTCTTTTACATCTCCATTATTAAGGACAATTATAGGCATACCGATATTTAGACTGCATTCTAGCCCGGGCAATAAAGCAATACCCCCATTCTCTCTCCCTCTTCCTCTTTCTCTTTCTTCCTCTTCTTTATTCTTTTTCTTATAAAAAAAAAAAAAGATCGTGCCACTGCACTCTAGCCTGGGCGACAGAGTAAGACTCCATCTCAATAAAAAGGAAAAAAAAATAATTATAATGATTCCTGGCAAATTAGGACATATTAGTTCTTTCACCTTTATCAGGTTAACCTGCAGCAACCATCACTCTTAACAGTGAAATATCAGAAACAATCCTATGAAAATCAAAAACAAGACAAGGATGTCTGCTGTCCTTCCTACTTTTCAGTATAATATCTGTGGCCCTAACCAGTACACTGGGTCAAGAAAAGGCATAAGGATTACAATTATAAAAGGAAGAGTCAAGACTGTCTTTCTTTAAAAATGGTATAGTTACTGGCCAGGCACAGTAGCTCATATCTGTAATCCCAGCGCTTTGGGAGGTCGAGGTGGGAGAATCAGTTGAGCCAACCTGGGCACCATAATGTGAACCCATCTCTATGAAAAACAAGAAAATTAGCCAGGTCTGATGGCACACGCCCGTGGTCCCAGATACCCAGAAGTCTGAAGCAGGAGATGAACTGAGCCCCGGAGGTTGAGCCTGCAGTGACCTGTGATCATGCCACTGCACTCCAGCCTGAGCGACAGAGCAAGACACGGTCTCAAAGAAAAAGAAAAAAAGAAAAACAATGGTATGGTTTTACCTACCTAAGTAGACACTGATATTAAGACTAGTAAGAGCTGAGAAAGAGTACTATGAACAGCTGCCTCTTCTCTGCCATGGTCCTCCGCTTGTTCCCACTTTCCTCAATCATCCTAGATTCAAAATTGTCATACTAAAATCAACATACTAAATGATATAACTGAATAATGGCTGGAAAAAGGTGATTCTGGCATCCAAAGAAAGTAGTTATATGGGAGTCTCTGGTTGACGTTGCTGGAAATTAGGGGGTGGGTCCTCCAGCAGAGCATACTATAGTCACCCATGCAATTCTGCCTGTGAAGGAACAGCGGAGACCCAAGAAGCCATACTCACCAGGTGTCTCCCCAACTGACTGTCAGCCTTAGGTTTGTTATAGAGGATGACAATTCCTATGACGTTTTGTGTAAGAGTAGTAACATTTATGAAGAAGTAAACCCAGTTCTTGGCAGGACTACTTCAGATCTCTACCCCGTCATGCCTGCACACTCATGTGTATTTACCTAAGGCACCTCAGCCTCTTCTGAGTATCAGGAATATCAGGAATTACTATGTTTGTGTATTTGGTTTCCCATTTTGTCTGCTTCCTTTTACTAAAATTGAAGTTTCATGAGTGAGGTCAGGGACTGTGTTCTGTTCTCCCCTGTAGCCCTAGCACCCAGAATAGTGCCTGGAGCATAGTAGATCCTCAATAAATGCACTTAAAGTTGAAGGGAAAAGAAGACCCCTATGCTGAGATTTGAAGGGTAGGCAGGAGCAGTGTGCCAGATGGCGGAGATAACCGTATTGTGCAAAGGCACAAGGCATGCAGCCACATGATCTGCAGGAAAGCCAATTCAGTATTCCTGGGAAGTAACATGCAAGGCATGTGATGGAAAAATTGGGAAGTAGGGGAAAGAGCAAAAAAGGTGCCAGAAGGGCCTTGTCTGGCATTCTCAGGAGTGGGGTCCTTCCCATTAAAGTAATAAGAAGCAAGTAAAGGAATGTAAGCAAAGAAGTAGCACACATTTAGGCTGGGCGCAGTGGCTCATGCCTGCAATCCCAGCACTTTGGGAGGCCAAGACAGGCAGATCACTTGAGGTCAGGAGTTTGAGACTATCTTGGCCAACATGGTGAAACTGCGTCTCTACTGAAAATACAAAAATTAGACAGGCATTGTGGCAGTGCCTATAACCCCAGCTACTCAGGAGGCTGAGGCAGGAGAATCGCTTGAACCTGGGAGGCAGAAGTTGCAGTGAGCCAAGACGGTGCCACTGCACTCCAGCCTGGGTAACTGAGCAAGACCCCATCTCAAAAAAAAAACAAGGCCAGGCGCAGTGGCTCACGCCTCTAATCCCAGCACTTTGGGAGGCCGAGGTGGGTGGATCGTGAGGTCAAGAAATCAAGGCCACCCTGGTCAACATGGTAAAACCCCGTCTCTACTAAAAATACAAAAAATTAGCTGGGCATGGTGGCACGTGCCTGTAATCCCAACTACTCAGGAGGCTGAGGCAGGAGAATTGCCTGAACCCAGGAGGCGGAGGTTGCGGTGAGCCGAGATCACACCATTGGACTCCAGCCTGGGTAACAAGAGGGAAACTCCGTCTCAAAAAAAAAAAAAAAAATCAAAAAAAAAAAAGCAGCACAAATTTATATAGTTCAATCTGGTAGCTGATCATAGCAGATTTGAGAGGTTCAAGACTAGAAAAAGGGATCAGGAAATTATTGCTTTTTCTCAGAAAAGTACCAATGATTAAAGAAAACATTAGTGATAAACACAACCATCCATAACAAGTATGTCCTACTCTGTGTCAGGCATTGTACCAAGTGCTTTATTCACATTATCTCATTTAATCTTCACAATTCTATGAAGTCAGTGCCATCCCTGCTTTATGGATGAGGAAACAGAGGCCCAGAGAGATTCAGTTAACTTGCCTAAGGTTATTCAGCCAGGAAGTGAGGCAGCCAAGATCCAAACTAAGCAGCCTAACTGCAAAGCTGGACTCAAAGCCACTGCGGTGTGACGAACAGATTCAGACTCATGTACTTGGTAAAACTCAGATGCCTTCTGATTTCTTTGGAGGTAGAAGGTGAGGTGAAAGGAAATGACTCCAAGGTATCTGGCTTGGATTACTAGCAATTAGAAATTTGGAACTACAAAAGTCCTTAATGATCACCCAGTCAGGCTGCCTATCCAATGCCAAAATTTCTCCTTTACCACCTCTAACAAATAGTTATCCAGCCTATGACTGACAGGACAACACATGACTTAGCTGAGTCAAACTCTGCCTACCATTACTAAGACCCTAACGATGTCAAATATGTTGAGAGTTGGGCCTTCTGAGATTTTTATCCCCTGATTTTCATACTGCGATATACAGAATTCTAGAATTCTGCTAGGACCCCGGGGGCTATCCCAGGCTGGCTCTTCCTCCTCTCTCCTGCTTCAGCCAAGCACTAGCAATTTTATAATACTCATATGTTGAGGGTCCTTGTAAGATGTCACCGAGAAAAAAAAAGTACAGTACTTTTAAAGGTTTCATGATCAAGGCCGGGCGCGGTGGCTCAAGCCTGTAATCCCAGCACTTTGGGAGGCCAAGGCGGGTGGATCACGAGGTCAAGAGATCGAGACCATCCTGGTCAACATGGTGAAACCCCGTCTCTACTAAAAATACAAAAAATTAGCTGGGCATGGTGGCGCGTGCCTGTAATCCCAGCTACTCGGGAGGCTGAGGCAGGAGAATTGCCTGAACCCAGGGGGCGGAGGTTGCGGTGAGCCGAGATCGCGCCATTGCACTCCAGCCTGGGTAACAAGAGCGAAACTCCGTCTCAAAAAAAAAAAAAAGGTTTCATGATCACTGGTCCAGACCAATACCCCTATTTCATGGCAAAGGAATTTGAGGTTCAGCAAATGCGACCTTGAGTTGGTCAAGGTCACATGGTCATGGTCACATAGACAAACAGTCACAGAGCAAAACAGTCCTGCAAGGATTGTGAACCACCCCACTTCTCTCAGCCATCTTCTTCTCTTTGTTTGAACTGTATACAACAATCTAATTTTTAACAGAACGTTTAAATTTAAAAATATATCAAAATACACATCCTTTTTAGTTTTCCAATAGCTCTAGGTGTCGCCCTAACACTTAATCCCCTTCTGTCTCAGAACTGGTATGTAGTAGAAGGTAACTAATATAATGTATTAATCACTAATCACCACCTGCAAGCTCATGGTAAATGGAGTTACAGCAAGAGATCTAAATTGACTGGCATGGTACAAAATCACAGACATTCTAGGTAACATTTCTGCCTTGTTATTTATGGCCTTGCCTAAGAAAGCAAGTCAACTCTATTAAAATACATGCTTTGGCTTGGGGTCCTTCCATTCCTTGATTCTTTAACTCTCATTCTTCTCTCTTGAAGCTTATAACATAAAACTTGTAATTGATTAAAAGCTATGACTTGATCAAAAAAAAAAACCACAAACATTCCTGCACATCTGAACAAGGACTCAAGACTCACGCATTTCTATGAAGAGCTGCCTCTTCTCTGCCATGGTCTTCCGCTTGTTCCCACTTTCCTCAATCATCCTAGAGACAAAGAAAGATACAATAAACCACTGTATAATTTGACAATTCAATCAAGTGCTAATCATTCTATTGTGAAGAGGTACAGAAAACCAAGTTGCAAATACACATTTTAAGATGGTATCAATAAAAATAAACAGGAAGCCTGATTCAGAAAAAGATAAACCACTGTCCTTTTACTTGATGGCTTCTAAAATATTAATCAATATTTATTTGAGCTCATACAATTGCTTACTGTGCTAAAAATATAAGCTGTCTTATTTTTAACTTCAGTTATTTTCTCTGCAGATTCCTGGATTAGTTGAGATAATTTCCCGTATCTCTACTGTTTCATTTAGATAAACATGTTACTAAATATAATTTAGAAAATAAATGTAATGAAAGGCTGTAATAAAGGACATAAGAACAGTTAGTTAATACATAAAAATATATATAAATAAAATATTCAATTTTATATTAAAGAAATAAGGTATTCATCCCTAATATGGTTTAGCTGTGTCCCCATTCAAATCTCAACTTGAATTGTATCTCCCAGAATTCCGATGTGTTGTGGGTGGGACCGAGAGGGTAACTGAATCATGGGGGCTGGTCATTCCCATGCTATACTCGTGATAGTTAATAAGTTTCATGAGATCTGATGGGTTTATCAGGGGTTTCCGCTTTTGCTTCTTCCTCATTTTCTCTTGCCGCCGCCATGTAAGAAGTGTCTTTCACCTCTAAGGCCTCCCCAAGTCATGTGGCACTGTAAGTCCAATCAAACCTTTTTTTTCTTTCCAGTCTTGGGTATGTCTTTATCAGCAGTGTGTAAATGGACTAATATAATCCCCTAACTAAAAAAGCTCCTAAATACGAATTTTCTATTACATGGTGACAGTAGTTTACATTAACAGACAGGCTATTCCAGTCACTTGGCAATCTCTTTATATGCATTATCTCATTTAATTCTCACAAAAACCCTATGTGCTGGAATTATTATTATCTCTATTATGCAGATTAGGAAGCAGACGTCTAATCTCTAAGTACTATAGACACTATTCTTTTTTTTTTTTAAAATGAATTTTAAATTTTATTTATTTTTAATTAATTAGAATTTATTTATTTATTTATTTATTTATTTATTTATTTATTGAGACGGAGTTTCACTCTTGTTACCCAGGCTGGAGTGCAATGGCGCGGTCTCGGCTCACTGCAACATCCGCTTCCTGGGTTCAGGCAATTCTCCTGCCTCAGCCTCCTGAGTAGCTGGGATTACAGGCACGCGCCACCATGCCCAGCTAATTTTTTTGTATTTTTAGTAGAGACGTGGTTTCACCATGTTGACAGGATGGTCTCGATCTCTCGACCTCGTGATCCACCCGCCTCGGCCTCCCAAAGTGCTGGGATTACAGGCTTGAGCCACCGCGCCCGGCGACACTATTCTTTTAGTATGTCTAAAGGAGTACTAACTTGCTCAAGGGCACACAACTATGAAGTGGCAGAATGGAATCCTAACTCTTTCATTAAACTTCTTAAATAATTATTGCTTGTAGATACATATTTCTAAACCTCTATGTCTAAAAAGCTAGAACAGGCCAGGTGTGGTGGCTCACACCTGTAATCCCAGCACTTTGGGAGGCCAAGGTGGTTGGATCACTTGAGGTCAGTAGTTTGAGACCAGCCTGGCCAACATGGTAAAACCCTGTCTCTACTAAAAATATAAAAATTAGCTGGAGATGGCGGTACACACTTGTAAATCCAGCTACTTGTGAGGCTGAGGCAAAAAGAATCGCTTGAATTTGGGAGGCACATGTTGCAGTGAGCCAAGATCACGCCACTGCAATCCAGCCTGGGCAACAGAGAGAGACTTCGTCTCAAAAAAAAACAATTAAAAAACAAAAAATAAGAAAAAACTGGAACACAAATAGCCTATTACATGAGCCTCACTGATACAAAGTTTGTGACAATTTCAGCTGCAGTTTGCCTTACTCTATTAAGAAAAAAATATCTATAGAGCATATGCCAAATAATTTCCCTAAGTAGATTAAACTGTGTAAATCATTTTCAAATATGATTAAACTCTTGCAGATTTAACTGTTGTAAGTCATTCTCAAATACACTGGAATCACAAATTATATGATGACTACAAATTACATATCCATTAAAGCAAGTTGCCTGGTTATAAAAAGTTGAGTTGTAATATAAAGAAAATTTTAAAATATAAATATATTTCTTAACATTTTACAATAAATATTCTGATTAAGACTGGCTCTTGCTGGGCGCAGTGGCTCAAGCCTGTAATCCCAGCACTTTGGGAGGCCGAGGCGGGTGGATCACGAGGTCAAGAGATCGAGACCATCCTGGTCAACATGGTGAAACCCCGTCTCTACTAAAGGTGCAAAAAATTAGCTGGGCATGGTGGCACGTGCCTGTAATTCCAGCTACTCAGGGGGCTGAGGCAGGAGAATTGCCTGAACCCAGGAGGCGGAGGTTGCGGTGAGCCGAGATCACGCCATTGCACTCCAGCCTCGGTAACAAGAGTGAAACTCCGTCTCAAAAAAAAAAAAAAAAAAAGACTGGCTCTTTAGGCCAAGTACAGTAGCTCACACATGTAATCCCAGCACTTTGGGATGCCAAGGTGGGAGATCGCTTGAGCCCAGGGGTTCAAGACCATGCTGGGCAACATGGCAAGCCTCCATCTCTACCAAAAAAAAAAAAAAAAAATCTTTAATTAGCCAAGCATGGTTACATGGGCCTGTGGTCCTAGCTACTCAGGAGGCTGAGGCAGGAGGATCACCTAAGCCCAGGAGCTGGAAGCTGCAGTGAGCTGTGATTGCACCACTGTAATCCAGCCTGGCTGACAGGGCAAGACTCTGTCCCTAAAAAAAAATTTATTTTTTTTTAAATAAAAGAGTCTTTGGACTTTCTGAAATAAAGCACAAACTAGATACTTTACAAATTATCTAAACTTACAAAATGATAGTATCCTAAAGTCACGTAAACGATTATTACAAACCTGAATCAAACAACACATAAAATCTGAACAGACCCCTTACCAAACGAGATATACAGAATGGCAAATAAGCATCTAAAAAAATGTTCAAAGAAAAAAAAAAAAAAACTCCACATCCGTTAGAATCGCCAAAATCCAGAACACTAATTGTAGGGAGGAGATCCCATAGTGCCGAAGCAGGAGCCAAAAGCCTCAGCCTATTTCCATATAAATAATGAAGAAGAAAGTAACTAGAAATATAACTATAGTAGTTATTAGTTATTCATAAGTGATCTTAATTCTTTTACTAATGCCTCTGATGTCGGATGTGTGAACTTGGGGCGACATTGTGAAATGAATGACCCTAAGGCAAGACACTTTAAGCCCTCTGTCACAGCCCCATAAAGGTTGCTGGAGGGCGCCTTGGCTGTGCAGCAGCGGAAGCACTGGGAAAGCGCCCGCTGTTCAGCCAGCTAGGGAAGGAGACATCCAAAACAGCTGAAACATCTCCTTCCTCGGAGGAGTTAGGAGAAAACTCCGATTCTCCAAGCTCTTGTCTTAAGGCCTGATGGCTGTCAGGTAGGCCTGCAGACATCCGGGGGCTTAATTGTCTCTATGTGATGCTGTGCTTCAATGGTCATGTTCCATGTCCACTCCCATGTTCTGCTTCTGCACCTGGTTCCTTTTTTCTTCTAAGAATTAATCAGTAGAAGTAACATAAATCTTAATGTCTTTGTGACAAGAACAGAAAAAGTACTGACGCATTATGCCCTTCCTGAGCCCCTACCTGCATGACACATGATGCACTTGACCCTATCACTGCCATGCCCTATCTACCCTGCCTCCAGTCTCCAACCACCTAGGCCACGCCCTACCTATCCTGCCCTCAGCAACTCAATAGAAGTGTAAGCATCCAGGCATTGGGGCCACTGCTGGTCTCCACGATTTGGTTAGCAGTGGACCCCTGGGCCCAAACTCTCTTTTCTCTCTCTCTATGTCTTGTGTCTTTTATTTCTACAATTTCTTGTGTCCACATCAGCAGGGAGAGGCTCATAGAACCCTGTAGGGCTGGACCCTACAACTAACAACAGCAAATGCCAGCGAGGATATGGAACAACAGAAACTCTCATTCATCGCCGGTGGGAATGCAAAATGGTATAGCCACTTTAGAAGCCTGGTGGTTTCTTATATAACTAAACATAATCTAACCATATGATTCAGCACACTCCTTGGTATTTACCCAAAGGAGGTGAACACTTATGTCCACACAAAAGCCTGCTCACGGATGTTTACACCACATTTATTCATAATTGCCAAAACTTGGAAGCAACCAAAGTGACTGGGTAAATTTTAGTATATCCAAATAATGCAATGTTATTCAGCACTAAGAAATGAGCTATCAGGCCATGAAAAGACATGAACGAACCTGGAATGCTTTCTACTAAATGGAAGTAGCCAATCTGAAAGACCATATACTGTACAGTATCAGTTATAGGATGTTCTAGAAAAGACAAAATTATGGTAAAAATATCAGTGATTCCCGTCATGGTGGAGAGGGAGGTGTGGATAAGCAGAAGACTTTAAGGGCCATGAAACTATTATAATGGTAGACATTATGTCATTATACATTGCCCAAACACATAGGATGTACATCACCAAGGATGAACCCTAATATTAAGTATGGAATTTGAATGATAATGCTGTATTAATGTAGGTTCAGCCACTGTAACACATGCAGCACTCTGGTGGGGGGCGGTCACAATGGGGAGGCTGTGCATATGAAAATCTCTGTACCTTCCACTCAATTTTGCTGTGAAGCCAGAACTGCTCTAAAAAATAGTCTATTTAAAGAAAAAAAATTGCCTAGAAAGCTTATTAAAACACTGATTATAGTCACAGTGAATAGAAGCAAAAATACAGAATAAAGCCTTTGTTTTTCTTTTTGGAGATGGAGTCTTGCTCTGTCGCCCCGGCTGGAGTGCAATGGCAAGATCTCAGCTCGCTGCAACCTCCACCTCCCAGATTCAAGCAATTCTCGTGCCTCAGCCTCCCAAGCAGCTAGGATTACAGGCACGTGCCACCATACCATGTGCCACCATGCCTGGCTAATTTTTATATTTTTAGTAGGGACGGGGTTTCACCATATTAGCCAGGCTGGTCTCCACCTCCCAGCCTCAAGTGGTCCAGCCGCCTCAGCCTCCTAAAGTGCTGGGATGACAGGCATGAGCCACTATACCTAGCCCCGTTCAGAAATTTCTTCCAGACTCAGTTGCCTGGGACTGGAGTGTGGGAAGAGGACAGATGTGGTTCGTTCACCGGCCATCTTAGACCTTCCCAATATACCTCTCACTCCTTCTCTTGACAACTCCCTTCTGTATCTTTCCTTCACTTTCTTCTACTACAGAATACTTTTTTTCCTTTTTTTCCCCGTCATCCTTCCATGCATATTATCCTCCAGCTTAATCACCAAAACCCTACCAGAGAGACATAATGCCCATTTTACAAATGAGGAAACAAAAGCTCAGAAAAAACAAATTATTTAATCAAGACTACAGGAACTGGCCGGGCGCGGTGGCTCAAGCCTGTAATCCCAGCACTTTGGGAGGCCGAGGCGGGTGGATCACAAGGTCAAAAGATCGAGACCATCCTGGTCAACATGGTGAAACCCTGTCTCTACTAAAAATGCAAAAAATTAGCTGGGCATGGTGGCACGTGCCTGTAATCCCAGCTACTCAGGAAGTTGAGGAGCCTGAACCCAGGAGGCGGAGGTTGTGGTGAGCCGAGATCGCGCCATTGCACTCCAGCCTGGGTAACAAGAGTGAAACTCCGTCTCAAAAAAAAAAAAAAAAAAAAAAAGACTACAGGAACTGATAAGTGCCAGGGCCAAGAGATGCAGCAATTCCACCCAATTCCAAAGCTCATGTTCTGTCCACCACACTGTACTGCTTCCATTTTAAAGCAGTATAGCTCCCTACTCACAAAACAAATTTCTGAGTTACTCTAGGTGAGTTCTATCATAACACAACCACCTTCAGAGATTGACCTGGTTCTCAACCAGGGACAATTGTGCCGCCATGGGACATTTAGTAATATCTACAGTCAGTTTTGGTTGGCACAACTGGGAGGGTGCTACTGGCATCTAGTAGACAGAGGTCAGGACACTGCTAAACATTCTACAATGCACAGGACAGTATTCCACAACAAAGCATCATCCAGTCCAAAAGGGCAACAGTGCTGAGGTTGAGAAACCTTGAGACAGCCCATTTAATGGAATTTTAAAAATAGTAAACGTTATAAAGCGGCCAGTATTAAATTTAGCCACTGTTCAACATGATATTCAACAGCAAAATAGTATCCTGAATTCTAACTATAGTTTTCTTTAGCCTTGAAACTCACCTTGTCATTCAATCTCTGCATCTCAAGTTCATCATTTATCAAATGGATATAATTGGGATATCTATTGGGAAGCGATGTGGAATAACAAAAGAATGAGTGTTTTAGTCCATTGAACTAAATTTCAAACACTAGCTCCAAGTTGGACTATGGAAAAATTACTTAATCATTCTGAACCTCAGATTCATCATCCGTGAAACTGTGATGATCACAAGCATCTTCCTCATGGATTATTGTAAGGACTCACATCAAATGCCTAGAACAATCCCCAGCACATAGTCAGTGCTCCCTAAGTGTTAGAATGAACCAGCACACCCAACTGATGCTAAGAAAAGTCTGTTACCCAACAGTAGCCATAACACTGGCATCATCTGTTGACCTAGCAAGTGTGGCAGACCCTGCCTTTACTGCATTACCCATGCTCCTCTAAGGCCTCACTGTCCAGTTTCTGGTTGCCAGCATCTGCATTTCTTTGCCTGAAGACAGACTGTGCTAAAAATTAGACCCAAGTTCCAATTATCAAAGCAAGCAAATTACAGAGATTCAATTCACGGTCCTGACAAGATTCTCCTGAACCCTCTAGGCCAGAAGCAGCTTTCTTCCTCTTACTACAAGAAGGCCGTCTCGCCTGTCTAGAAACTAAGCAGAGGTCTCAGCTGGGATGCATGCCTCCAAAGATGCCTGCCCTCCTGGAGATACGTGCCTACCTTCCTCACTACTTCTAGGCTAACAACCAGGCATTGTCAGAATAGGGAGGAACTGATCCTCCTTTAGATGAAAGCACTGATTCACTAACACAGTATGATATGATGGGATGTACTGGCAAGAACTGGAAGAACATAGCTGGATCTTGAGAGTGCTGAACTTGGAGGTCAGTATAAGGCTGGTAAGGAAACGTCTGTTGATATGGACCACTCTTCCATGACTCACAATTTAATGTTCCAAAAAGGACATCCTGAGCCAGTCCTAACATGATACTAGAATGGCTCATTTAAGGCGGAAATAAATGTTTCCAATGATGTCTTAAAGGAAAAGAACTGAAGATCCTGGAACTGCACGGCAGGATAGTAAGGAAGGTGTCAAAAGAGTGCCCGCATATCCCCCAACCCTTACCAGGTACACTGGCCTGACAGCCCCTGAGGGTTCTTTCTCTAACCTTGAGTCCATTTTGTTCCCTGCCTGGCAGGCCTGACAGGTTGTAGATCTACCACCTCCTAGAAACAATCTTAACCAATTACTGAAAGAGACAGTATATAAATACTCCACCTACCTTTTCCCTGAAGGACTGTAACTCTAAGACACACGTTTCACATTAGCTCCTAGAGTTTCTCAGTGGGAACGCGGTGAAAAAATCAGTACCTGGCTTGATAACAAATCTTGTATTTGCAAGCTTTGCTATCCTCCCTCTCCTGTCTCACTTCCCACTCCCCTACTGGCTTTTCCAAGGACAACCTCCAAAATAAAATACCTGCATTTAAATCCTTGTCTACAAGTGAGCTACTAGGGAATTAAGGCATTATGTAGTTTCATTTCAAGCAAGTTTATAATTCAGGTTACATAAAATCCAAATTAATGGATTTGGGATACATAAAAACTGAGATTACTATAAACCATTTCTCTAGGCCCAGTAAAAGGGGACTCCATGCCAGTGCTTTATGTACACTAATGCCTGTATCTTTGTGATTATGCTTTTAACAGTTCCATACCTAATAAGAATATATTTACTCCAATACCACAGCTGATTAGATGCCCTTGCCATTCTGATATAATGTTAAAGACCAACCACTACCATGAATGTAAGTTCATCTCTCTACTTCCTTCCAGCTGGACTCCTAGCACTCTGCCTTTTCTTAACCACACCATCTAGATATAACCAATATAATTACGGTAAACACTAACTCTAACTTCAAACCCTGCCATTTCCTTCCTCATAATCACTTTCATATCCACCCTCTTTTCCCATTTCAACTGCCAAAATCTTTGTCCACACTAATGCACAAATAAAATTTTATGACCTTGTGATCGCAGGACTCTCCACCCCTGTCTTCCTATATAGTTCATCCTGTGAGCATACAGAGAAATCCAGTAGGCACATTCATTCAAACATGTCTGATCTTCAGTGGGTCCAAATCACCCTACTCAAGACCTTTATTTCACCCAATTTAAAAAACCAGAATACAGCTTCAGTCTACAAAGTATAAAGAAGACCAGAGTCCTAGGTATGCAAATGTAAGTGAAGTTTCTTAAATCTAAAAGGGTTGAAACCTGGCCAGGCACAGTGGCTCATGCCTATAATCCCAGCACTTTGGGAGGCCGAGGCAGGTGGATCACTTGAGGTTGGGAGTTCAAGACCAACCTGGCCAACATGGTGAAACCCCATCTCTACTAAAATACAAAAAAATTAGCTGAGTGTGGTGGCACAAGCCTATAATCCCAGCTACTAGGGAGGCTGAGGCAGGTGAACCTTTTAAACTCAAGAGCTGGAGGTTGCAGTGAGCTGAGATTGTGCCATTGCACTCCAGCCTGGGCAACAGAGCAAGACTCCATCTCAAAAATTAATAAATAAAAGGGTTGAAACTGAAAGTTAACTAGAAGAAGCTGTTTAATATCTTAAGCCCAAAGCAAAACCAAATGAATGAGTTTGGAAAGCACAACCCCTGAAATAAAAAAAATCAATAAATTGGATTTTATGAAAATTAACTGCCCTGCAAAAGATAATATTAAGTGAATAAAAAGGCCACTGAGTGACAGAAAATATTTTCAAAACACATATCTGATGAACTACTTGTATACAAATTATATGAAGGACACAGGGCGTGATGACTCACACTGGTAATCCCAACAGGATTTGGAAGGCTGAGGTGGTCAGAAAATTTCAGCCCAGGAGTTCAAGACCAGCCTGGGCAACATGGTAAAAGCTCATCTCTACAAGAAAAATACAAAAATAGCCAGGCATGGTGGTACATACCTGTAGTCCTGGCTACTCAGGAGGCTTAGGTGGGAAGGATCACTTGTGCCCAGGAGATCGAGGCTGCAGTGAACTATGATCACATCACTGCACACCAGCCTGGGTGACAGAACAAAACCCCATCTCAAAAAAAAAAATCAAACAAAACTCATAAAACTCAGTAACAAGACAACAGCTCAATCAAAAACAATCAAAAATTTGAACAGAAATCTTGCCAAAGAAGATACACACAGACAGTAAATAAGCGTATGAGAAGATGTTCAACACCACTTATTATTTTAAATTATAAATTAAAACAGCAAAATAACACTACACACCTACTAGAATGGTTAAAAGTCCAAAAAAACTGACAACATCAAATGATGACAAGGCCCGGGTGCAGTGGTTCAGGCCTGTAATCCCAGCACTTTGGGAGGCCAAGGCAGGTGGATCACCTGAGGTCAGGAGTTCGAGACCAACCTGGCCAACGTGGCGAAATCCCGTCTCTACTAAAAATACAAGAATTAGTTGGGCATGGTGGCACACACCTATAGTCCCAGCTACTTGGGAGGCTGAGGGAGGAGAATCGCTGGAACCCAGGAGGTGAAGGTTGCAGTGAGCCGAAATCGCACCATTGCATTCCAGCCTGGGCAACAGGGTGAGACTCTGTCTCAAAAAAAAAAAAAAAATGCTGACAAGGATGCAGAGGCAGCAGAAACTCTCATCATCGCTGATGGGAATGTACAAGCAGTCACGTTGTAAAAAACTTGGCAGTTTCTTACAACACTAATCATAGTCTTACCATATGATCCAATAATTGTACTGCTAGGTATTTGCTCAATTGAGTTGAAAATTTATGTCCACACAAAACATCTGCACCCAAATGTTTACAGTTTTATTCTTGATTGCCAAAAGCTGGAAGCAGTGATGATGCCCTTCAATAGGTGAATGTATAAATAAACTGCAATACTTCATAAATGGAATATTGTTCAGCAATAAACAGAACATAGTATCAAACCATCAAAAGACATGGGGGAACCTTAAACACATAATGCTAAGTGAAAGAAGCCAGTGTGAAAAGGCTACATACTGTTTGATTCCAATTTTATGACCTTCTAGAGAAAACAGAACTACAGAAACAGAAAAATCATCGGTGGTTGCCAGAGGTTTGAGGGAAGCAGGCAGTGAACTGAATAGGTGAAGCAAAGGAGAATTTTTAGGGCAGAGAAACTTCTGTATAACACTATAATGGTGAATACATGATACTATGCATTTGTCAACACTGAAAGAACCTCACAATACAAAGAGTGAATCTTTATTTTTTAATCTTTTATTTACTTTATTTATTTATTTATTTATTTATTTATTTATTTATTTTGTACAGACAGGGTCTCACTATGTTGCCCAGGCTGGTCTCGAACTCCTGGGCTCAAGCAGTCCTCCTGCCCCTACCTCTCAAAGTTTTGGGACTACAGGAGTTAGCCACCACACCAACCACAAAGAGTGAACCTTAATGCATGCAATTTTTCAAACAAAATCAGAGGATCCCAGAATGAAATACAGAATGTGACAAAGCAATCCAGTTGTATTACACATGTATGAAATGACCTCACTGAAGAGGATCAGGGAGAAGGTAGTGACAAGGATGTGGAAGAACTGAGCAACACCATCAACCAAATAGATCAAATTGACATCTATAGAACATTCTACCAACAATAATGAAATGTATATTCTTTTTAGGTGCATGTGAAACATGTACCAAGAAAGACCCGATCTTGGGCCATAAAACAAGCATTAGCAAATTCAAAAGAATTAAACTCATACAGAGTGTGTTATCTGAGCATAATGGTTTTAAACTAGAATTTACTAAAAGAGATAAGTCAATGAAACCAAAAGGTGGTTCTTTGAAAAGATCAATAAAACTGATAAACCTCTAGCAAGACAAACAAAAAAATACAGAAGGCATAAATTATCAATATTACTAATCAAAGAGTGGAAGTTATCACTGTAGAACCCATGAACATTAAAAGAAACACCATAGAAATATTATGAACAATTCTATTCTATACATAAAACAACTTAGATAAAACTGACCAATTCCTCAAAAACTATAAATTGCCAGAACTCGTAACGAAAATAACCTGTAACTGCTAAAGAAATCGAACTCGTAGGGGAAAAAAAAAACAAAAAAACAACCTTCTGTAAAAGGAATCTCCAAGCCCAATTCTACAAGATCCCTTCCAGAAAACAAAAGACAAGTTAACACTTACCTACTCATTTTGTAGCCAACATTACCTACATAACAAAACCCAACAAAGGCAGTACAAAAAAGAAAACTCCCAGCCAGGCACGGTGGCTCATGCCTGTACCCAGCACTTTGGGAGGCCCAGGCAGGCAGATCATGAGGTCAGGAGATCGAGACCATCCTGGCCAACGTGGTGAAATACAAAAAAATTAGACGGGTGTGGTGGCCTGCACCTGTAGTCCCAACTACTCTGGAGGCTAAGGCAGAGGAGCCACTTGAACCCCAGAGGCGGAGACTACATTGAGCCAAGATGGTGCCACTGCATTCCAGCCTAGGTAACAGAGTGAGACTCTGTCTCAAGAAAAAAAAAAAAAAAACTACAGACCAATGTTCATGAACATTGTTCATTTTCATTGCAAAAGTCTTCAACAAAATATTAGCAAATGAAATCCATGAATGTATGAAAACTTACTACAAAGCCACGGTAATAAAAACATGTAGTATTGGCACAAGGATAGCAACAGGAATCAATGGAACACAGGAATCAGTGGAACAGACTGAAAGTCCAGAAATATATCCTTACACTATGGTCAACTGATTTTCAACAAAGGTACCAAGACAATTCAATAGAGAAAGGATACTCTTTTCAACAAATAGTGCTGGAATGAAACTGCAGTATATTCATACAAATTGTGGCAAACACATATAATGGAATATTGCTCAGCCATAAAAAGGAATGAAGTACTGAAGCATGCTACAACAGGGATGAACCTTGAAAACATTACGCTAAATGAAAGAAGCCAGTCACAACAGACCACATATTATATGATTCCAGTTCTATGAAATGGCCACAACAGGTAAATCCATAGCAACAGCAAATTAATCATTGGTTTGCAGGGTTTGTGGGAGGCTGATGGGGGAAAGTATATAGGGGGTAACTGCTGAGTACAGGGTTCTTTTTAGGGATGATACAAATGTTCTGAAGTTAATAGTGATGGTTGCACAACTCTAGAAGTATACTAAAAACCACTGAATTATAAGTTCAATTACATGGTATGTGACATATAACTCAAATAAGTAAACAGAAAAAAGATATCTTACTATACATAAGCCTTGGGTAACTGTTTTCACTAAATATTACATTGCTAAGATGCATCCTATTGTTCATTCATTTTTTTTTTTGCTGTTGCATAATTCTAAAACTGCATTTAAATCTACTCTCCTGCTGATGGAAATGAGTTATTTCTAGCTGTTTTTTTTTTTTTCTCCTATCATAGACAGTGTTGCTATAAACACTGTTGTACCTGTCTCTTGCTGCACAAAGTCAAGAGTTTATCTTGGCTGTATATCTAAAAAGGAATTGCCAAAGTTTTTTGGTTTTTTTTTTGACTCTGTCACCAGGAGCTAGGCTGGAATGCAGTGGCACAATCTCGGCTCACTGCAACCTCCACCTCCCGGGTTCAAGCAATTCTCCTGCCTCTGCCTCCCAAGTAGCTGGGACTACAGGCGCACGCCACCATGCCCAGCTAATATTTGTATTTTTAGTAGAGACAAGGTTTCACCATCTTGGCCAGGATGGTCTTGATCTCCTGACCTCGTGATCTGCCCACCTCAGCCTCCCAAAGTGCTGGGATTACAGGCTTGAGCCACTGCGCCCGGCCGCCAAAATGTTTTTTACAGTGCACCAAAGGACGTTCCTGTCAGTGATATATTTGAGATCGTGTGAATTCCCAATCTCTCCAACACTTGGTCCATCAGGCTTTTCCAATTTTGCCAATAGCATGGGTATATGACATCATCTCACTGTGGTCTTGATTTGTATTTCTTTGATCACTAATGAAGGTGCCCATCTCTAATACATTTACTGGTCATATGTTTCCTTTTCCGTGAGGTGCCTGTTCTTGTCTTTTGCAGTTAAGCTTTTGTTAGTCAGGCGTTCCCAAACTACGGCCCTCGGGCCACATGCGGCCCCCTGAGGCCATTTATCTGGCCCCTCCGCCGCACTTCAGGAAGGGGCACCTCCTTCATTGGTGGTCAGTGAGAGGAGCACAGTATGTGGCGGCCCGCCAACGGTCTGAGGGACAGTGAACTGGCCCCCTGTGTAAAAAGTGTGGGGATGCCTGGTACAGTAGTCTCAAAATATATATATATATATATATATATATATATATATATATATATATATTTTTTTTTTTTTTTTTTTTTTTTTGAGACGGAGTTTCGCTCTTTGTTACCAAGGCTGGAGTGCAATGGCGCGATCTCGGCTCACCACAACCTCCGCCTCCTGGGCTCAGGCAATTCTCCTGCCTCAGCCTCCTAAGTAGCTGGGGTTACAGGCACGCGCCACCACGCCCAGCTAGTTTTTTGTATTTTTAGTAGAGACGGGGTTTCACCATGTTGACCAGGATGGTCTCGATCTCTCGACCTCGTGATCCACCCGCCTCAGCCTCCCAAAGTGCTGGGATTACAGGCTTGAGCCACCGCGCCCAGCTAAAATATCTTTTAATCTCAACATAGGGGAAGGACTTTCTAAGCAAAAGTTAGCCTAAGTTAAAGTACACTTTTAAAAAAATCTATATATCCAAACTCACAAGAAAGATGAAAAGACAAGTCACAGACTGGGAAAGAGGTATGCAATTCATATAACCAAACAACTGGTATCCATGACATGCACACAACTTGTACAAACCAGTAAGAAAATTTGACATAAGATATGAGCAGGCAATTCACTGAAGAGGCAACACACTTTGGGAGGCTGAGGCAGACAGATCACCTGAGGTCGGGAGTTCAGGACCAGCCTGACCAACATGGTGAAACCCTGTCTCAATAAAAGAAAAAATAAAAATTTAAAAAAAAAAAAAAGAAGAAGAGGTAACAAAAATGGGAAACAAATATATAAAAAGTTGTACACAATAACTCAAGACTAAACTAATATCTAAGGATCTACAGTTGGGGTATAAACCCATAAAGAAATCCAAGGAAGAGATTACTATGCAAATCGGGGCAGTGATTGCTCTGGGAGGGAAGGAAGGGACTATGAGTGGGATGAGGTACACAGAGGAGCTTCTAAAAGGGCTGGCAGAATTCTATTCTTCACCCGGGTGATTATGACAGAGTATTTGCTGTAGGATAATTCACTAAGCTATAAGTTTTTTAGTATCTGTTTTATTCTGCAACACAAAATTTACAAAAATGTAATTTATCCATCACACACATCAAATAAAAAAATGAGTCTGAAAATATCATTTATATTGGCAAAAATATGAAGTGACACTAATTCTCATATACTGCTGGTGAAAGCATAAATATAACACTTTGAACAGCAAAAGCAGTATCTAGTAATATTAAAAATGGATATAGGCCAGGCATGGTGGCTCTCACCTGTAATCCCAGCACTTTGGGAGGCTGAGGTGGGCAAATCACGAGGTCAGGAGTTCAAGACCAGCCTGCTCAACATGGCGAAATCTCATTTCTACTAAAAATACAAAAAAAATTAGCCGGGTGTGGTAGTGGGCACCTGTAATCCCAGCTACTCAGGAGGCTGAGGCAGGAGAATCGCTTGAACCCAAGAGACAGAGGTTGCAGTGAGCCAAGATCATGCCAGTGCACTCCAGCCTGGGCAACTAGGGCAAAATTCTGTCTCAAAAAAGGATATACCTAATTACCCAAAAATTTCCCTTCTACAACTATGTCCTAAGGAGACATATATAAGAATGCTTACAATATTGTTTGTAAATGCAAAATCAGAAACAACCTAAATGTCCATCAACAGAAGCATGGAAAAATAAAATTATAGTATAGTCAAGTGCACAACAGAATATAGCAGAGCTACACTTATTGAGATGGATCAATTTCACATTATTAAGTGAAAAGACTTACAAGAGAAAACACACAAAAAATTATTTCCATAAAACTTAAAAACATGCAAATTAGGGAAGGGCACGGAGGCTCACACCTGTAATCCCAGCACTTAGAGAGGCTGAGGCGGATGGATCACAAGGTCAGGAGATCAAGACCATCCTGGCCAACATGGTGAAACCCCGTCTCTACTAAAAATAGAAAAATTAGCTGGATGTGGTGGCACATGCCTGTAATCCCAGCTACTCAGGAGGCTGAGGCAGAAGAATTGCTTGAACCAGGGAGTCGGAGGTTACAGTAAGCCAAGATTGCGTCACTGCACTTAAAAAAAAATGCACATTAGCAGAAGGAGGACTGGGACTACGGTGAGGTGAACAAGGCACCTAGGCACCAAATTTTTTTTTTTTTTTTGAGATGGAGTTTCGCTCTTGTTACCCAGGCTGGAGTGCAATGGCGCGATCTCGGCTCACCACAACCTCCGCCTCCTGGGTTCAGGCAATTCTCCTGCCTCAGCCTCCTGAGTAGCTGGGATTACAGGCACACGCTACCATGCCCAGCTAATTTTTGTATTTTTAGTAGAGACGGGGTTTCACTATGTTGACCAGAATGGTCTCGATCTCTTGACCTCGTGATCCACCCTCCTCGGCCTCCCAAAGTACTGGGATTACAGGCTTGAGCCACCGCGCCCGGCCAGCACCAAATTTAAGGAAGCGTCACTCTGCAGGTCACGCAAGCCTAAGACTGAGGGCCTCCTTACCTTACATTGGGGATCTACATGCCTCTTCATTTCACCCTGGCCCTGAATATAACACACACACACACACACACACACACACATACACACACACACAGAGCTAAAGTATAAAGAAGTATATGGAAATGATAATCATCAAATTCAGAAAAGTGAGTATCTCTGGGGACGGAAACAGAATCATGACTGCAGAGGTATACCAACTCCACCAGCTATGTTTTCTTTCTTAGGCTGGGTTCTAAGTACAATATATTATTCTCTTTCTGTGTTTAATTTATTTAAGTGGAAATAGATACATATAGAGAGAGAGACAGATATAGATAGATAGATAGATAAATTCTTTTTGAGATGGAATCTTGCTCTTTCACCAGACTGGAGTGCCATGGCACAATCTCAGCTCACTGCAACCTCCACCTCCCGGATTCAAGCGATTCCCCTACCTCGGCCTCCTGAGTAGCTGGGACTACAGGAGCATGCCGCCACGCCTGGCTAATTTTTTGCATTTTAGTAGAGATGGGGGTTTCACCATGGCCAGGATGGTCTCAATATCCTGACCTCATGATCTGCCTGCCTTGGCCTCCCAAAGTGCTGGGATTACAGGTGTGAGCCACCGTGCCCGGCCAAAATATATATATATTTTTTTTAATTTACTTTAAGTTCTGGGATACATGTGCAGAATGTGCAGGTTTGTTACATAGGTATACATGTGCCATGGTGGTCTGCTACATCTGTCAACTCATCATCTAAGTTTTAAGCCCAGCATGCATTAGGTATTTGTCCTAATGCTCACTCCCCTCTTAACCCCACTCCCTGACAGGCCCCTGTGTGTGATATTCCTCTCCCTGTATCCATGTGTTCTCATTGTTCAACTCCCACTTGTGAGAACATGTGGTGTTTGGTTTTCTGTTCCTGTGTTCGTTTGCTGAGAATGAGGCTTCCAGCTTCATCCCTGTTCGTGTCCCTCCAAAGGACATGAACTCATTCTTTTTTATGGCTGCATAGTGTTTCATGATGTATACAGGCCACATTTTCTTTATCCAGTCTATCACTGATAAAGTCTTTATCCAGTCTATCACTGATGGACATTTGGGTTGGTTCCAAGTCTTTGCTATTGTAAACAGTGCTGCAATAAACATATGTGTGCATGTGTCTTTATAGCAGAATGATTTATAATCCTTTGGGTATATAACCAGTAATGGGATTGCTGGGTCAAATGATATTTCTGGTTCTAGATCCTCAAGGAATTGCCACACTGTCTTCCACAATGGTTGAACAATATATTATTCTTTATGCTTCATATGTCCTATTTCTTTATAACATTTTAGATCATCTACTTTTAGTATATTCTCTGGTAATTTTTTTTTTTTTTTTTTTTTTTTTTTAGACGGAGTTTCGCTCTTGTTACCCAGGCTGGAGTGCAATGGTGCAATCTTGGCTCACCGCAACCTCCGCCTCCTAGGTTCAAGCAATTCTCCTGCCTCAGCCTCCCGAGTAGCTGGGACTACAGGCGTGTGCCATCATGCCCAGCTAATTTTTGTATTTTTAGTAGAGACGGGGTTTCACCATGTTGACCAGGATGGTCTCGATCTCTCGACCTTGTGATCCACCCGCCTCGGCCTCCCAAAGTGCTGGGATTATAGGCGTGAGCCACCGCGCCTGGCCTTCTGGTAAATCTTATTCTGAGTGGTTTGGAGGCAGGGAGAGGCAGTTCTCCATATATTTTATTATTAAAACAGAGTATACCAAATACCACAAGCTCTGTATTTTTAGCCAAATATACACGAACTCTCACAAACTCTACAATTTGGTACAATAGCCATCATTTCAAATCTTCAGCAATGTGTTCTACCAGTATCTCAATAATAGTTGCTAATAAAGGATACATTTCAGTTTTACATCATACTCAAATTATTTATCTATATATCATTTCAGCCACTGTTACCAAACTGGCAGAACAAAGGTTTATGGCTTTTTTGTCTTTTATTCTTAAACCTCAAAAAAAACTTCTAAAATTTATTATTGGCCAGGCTCATGCATGTAATCCCAGCACTTTGGGAGGTCAAGGTGGGTGGATCACAAGGTCAGTTCAAAACCAGCCTGGCCAGGATGGTGAAACCCCGTCTCTATTAAAAATATAAAAAATTAGCTGGGCATGGTGGCAAGCACCTATAATCCCAGCTATTTGGGAGGCTGAGGCAGAGAACTGAACCTGGGAGGTGGAGGTTGCAGTTAGCTGAGATCACGCCACTGCACTCCAGCCTGGGTGACAGAGTGAGACTGTCTCAAAAAAACAAAAATTATTATTAAGCTTAATAAAATTTTAAGGTACTGGATTAATTACAGCACAACTGAAAAACATCAATAAGTCTGTCTTCATATTCTGAATGCTTACTTTTTAAATATCTCAATTTATAACATGAGCTCATAATACCATTAGTGAATACCTTCAGACACAATGTACTCAACAGTGTATATAAATCCATATTTTAAATAGTTTTAGTAATTCTAAGCTATTTTTTTTATTACTGATTCTCCATCCGATTGGATTACCATTGTTTTTCTATTTTGCATTTGACTGATAAGTTCATAATAGAAATAGAAGTATCCCTGTTTTTCTGGCTGTCCATGTGTGTTTGCATTATTGTTTCAATCTTCAGTTGACTCTGAAACTTCATTCTGCATTTTCTTTGCAGGAATCTTTGTAAACCATTTGTCTATTCAGTAAGGTTCATTTTATTCAAATAATATAATATGATCTGAAAGACCCCTAAATTCAGCAGAGGTGAACTAAAATATGTGCTAAAACAATATAAGCAGGTAAATAAGGAGGATCACATTATCGACTGCTTCTAGCTTATCATACTGGACAGACAGCATCAGACTCACAGATGAAGTAAAAGTGTCAACTTTACTCATATTTTCTTGTAATACCCTGCCTAGAGAATGATTTTACATACCTCCCACACTTTGGAGACTATTGCTCTTTTTAAAACTAGGTGAGAAGACAGGACTGTGCTGAACTTGAGGAGATAATCAGGAGTAGGGATGTTAGAAGCAGAGAGGAAACCAGGGGTCTAAGTGGTCAGGTAACTTGGCCTGAAGTTGCAAAGCTAGGAATCTGTGGAGTTTTGACCACCACGAAGCTCAAGCCCACTCTCTTTTCTACTGTGTCACATCGCCCCCTCCAGGGCAGCATGAGGCCTCAAGGAATGAGGAAAGAATACAGCTCCCAAAAATGGGGTGCTAGCTCAGACCTTAAAATCAGAGAGCTACGTAGGGTTTGGAAGAGAGTGCAGCAAAAACTTTGGATCCTTGTTAGTCCTTATACTCTGTTCTAGTCATAGAAGATAGAGTTTCAGACCTAGACTACGTCTACACGCAGAAGTGATATAACTCCCACAGTAAAGACTAAAGGAAAAGGAGAGAAGGCTTTGAAAGTATCTCCAAAATGTCTCTGTACTGCCTTGGTATTAAATAGCCTTTATTTCCTTTAAATCTTTTTGTTAATTTCTTAACCCTGCCAGCTCTCAGCTACGTCAAAGCATCCAAGTACTGAGATTTCTTATATAAGTTCACCATCTCCCAGTCAGGTTTTCTTTGGATGTCGATTTAATTAAGAGTCATTGGGCCGGGCGCGGTGGCTCAAGCCTGTAATCCCAGCACTTTGGGAGGCCGAGGCGGGCGGATCACAAGGTCAAGAGATCGAGACCATCCTGGTCAACATGGTGAAACCCCGTCTCTACTAAAAATACAAAAAAAAATTAGCTGGGCATGGTGGTGCGTGCCTGTAGTCCCAGCTACTCAGGAGGCTGAGGCAGGAGAATTGCCTGAACCCAGGAGGAGGAGGTTGCAGTGAGCCGAGATCGCGCCATTGCACTCCAGCCTGGGTAACAAGAGCGAAACTCCGTCTCAAAAAAAAGAGTCAGTGATAACTAATATTCTCAGTAACACTCAGTTGTAACAAGCCAAAATTTACTGAAAGAGAACTTCCTTATTTCAGAAAATTCTCAAATATCCTTCCTCTGACACTTCTTTTCTCTTCTCTTTCAGGTTAAAAAAAAGGGGGGGCCAGGAAAAATAAATGTTCATAAAATCTTAGAGATTTGCTTTTTACAAACCTAAAAGAGTTCTCTAGGTTACAATTAAAAAATTCAGTAATTGCACTCCAATACTACAAAGAGTTCTAAATAGCTAAATATAACCTCATATGGCTATAGTAACTATTAAATATACCATGTAAAGCATTTAGCACAACGACTGGCATCAAATAAGAGCCCAATAAATGTTAGCTATTATTATTGATATAATTATGTACTATTTGAATATAATGAAGTTACAATGATATTTAGTCCAAATAGTCCTATTTTGACTTATATATATTGTTAATATACAAAAATTCAAGTTTAAAACGTGTTTCCTTTAAAGGTCGTGAAGTTTTTTTGTTTAAAACGAATTAACAAGTACATCACATACATCTGTTTCTCTCAGTTACCTACAACTCAAGAGAGGTCTATCCTACTCTCGGCATGTTAAAGAGGGGAAAAAATAATTCCAAGAAATGCCAAACAACAACAAAAAAAGGCCTCGATAAAATTCAACACCCAATTAAAAATACCAAGAAAACTTCCATAAATTGACAAAAGACATCCTCCAGAAACCATCAGTAAACATTGTATTTAACAGTAAATCACTGGAAACATCACCACTCAGGAAAAAGATTTAAATGCCCACTATCATACTTCTTGTACTGGAGGGCCTAGGCAATGCAACAACAAATAAAAAAGTCATTCGTATAAAGTTGAAACAGGAGTTTGGTTAACTAAATCTTCTAGTCAAAGTGGCCCAGTAAGTACATTCTTTGATGCAGCCTTTTGGCTCCAAATATACAATAATGAATAAAATATTTTTTAACAATATTTTTTAAAAATAGGCTCAAAAACAAGATAAATCTCTATGTGGAGACACAATGTTGCAAGCAGGACTGAGGCTCTGGGCTTGCTGGATCCTGAGTCCAGAACCAGGTGTACACTTCCTGCAGGGCGGTAGTAACAGAAAGCACAAGATGATGAAAATGAAGACATCTGGGCCAGACTCACCGCTCAGGGCCAGCCATGATGCTGGAGCTGAAGGGATGCTAAAAAATACTGCTGCCAATCTCTGCCTAGAACTACAGTTTATATAATGCTCTAGGCTTAGGTAAGTGGGAAAATATAAACAGCCTCAGGACCAGGAACTGAGTCAAGACTCATATGCTATGAGGGGTGGAAAATAGCCCCAATTAACTCAAAGGGCAGGACCCTGACCCACAATTATCATATCTGATTCCAGACTGAGGTCCTGTAGGTCAGCCCAAGCACCTGAAATATCACCACACAGAGGAGAGTGGGTACAGAGATAAAAAACAAAATCAAAAGCACTCACTCTCAAGATGGGTCTGTAATTAAGGGGAGCATGGTGGCTCACACCTGTAATCCCAGCACTTTGGGAGGCTGAGGCAGGCAGACCACTTGATGTCAGGAGTTGGAGATCAGCCTGGCCAACACGGTGAAACCCCATTTCAACTAAAAATACAAAAATCAGCCAAGCATCGTGGTGGATGCCTGTAATCCCAGCTACTCGGGAGGCTGAGGCTGGAGAATCCCTTGAACCTGGAAGGCAGAGGCAGAGGCTGAGCCAGACTCTGCCTCACACACACAAAAAAAAAGCAAGTCTGTAATTCACAACTTCAAAACACATGAAGAGATATACTGCTAAGAAAGACAGCCAACAAAACCAACAACTGAATATTATTCCAGATGAAGTTTAATTTTACAGAACAGTCTGACAGACTTATTCTATAAGCACATTTAGGGTACTTGGAAATAAATTTTTTAAAGTGAGAATGCAAATGGTACAGTCACTTTGAAAGACAATTTAATAGCTTCCTACAAAGCTTAATACATTCTTACAATACGACCCAGCAATCACTCTCCTAGATATTTTCCCAAGGGAGTTACAAACTTAATGTCTACACAAAAACCTGCACACAGATGTTTATAGCAGCTTTATTCAAAATGCCAAAAACTAGAAGCAACCAAGATGTCCTTCAGTAGGTGAATGAATAAACAAACTGGTAATTCCATCAAATGGAATATTACTATTCAGTGTTAAAAAGAACTGAGCTATCAAGTCACAAAAAGCTTAGAGAAAACATACATGCATATTGCTAAGTGAAAGAAGCCCATCTGAGCAGGCTCCATACTATATGATTCCAAATCTACGACATTTCCAACTCTAGAAAAGGTAAAACTATAGCTATGTGAGGACATTTATTCTGTCTGTACTGTTGAGTGTTCTAGAAATGAGTGTCCTTCTGAGCCAATTTGCAGAGTTGTAACATGCAGTGACGCCATGTAATGACATTACACGTAATGTCATATTAATGATACATGACATTATGCATTTGCCAAAACCCACAGACCTATGCAAAACAAAGAGTGAACTCTAATAGAAATCGTGAACTTCAGCTAATAACAATGTATCAACTTGGTTTATCAATTATAACAAATGTAGCATACTAATGCAAGATGTTAATAATAGGGGAAATTTTGTATGGGAAAGGGTGGGTATATGGCAACACTGTACTATCCACCCATATTGGTCAAGGTTGTGTTCATCTATTTTTATCCCATTATGTATATTATTTTTAAAATTGTATTACTGACAATTACACTTGAATACATACATAAAAGAGTTGGAAACAGAGACTTACACAGACATATGCATACCAATGTTCACAGCAGCATTCCTTACCATAGCCAAAAGTGGGAAACAACCCAAATGTCCATCAGTGAATAAACAAAACCTGGTATATTCATACCATGGAATATTATTCAGCCTTAAAAAGGAAATTTTGACACATGCTACAATATGAATGAAGTTTAAGGAAATTATACTAAGTGAAATCAGCCAGATACAAAAGGGCAAATTTTGTAATGATTCCATTTATATGAGGTGCCTAGAGTAGTGGAATTCATAGAGACAGAAAGCAGAATGGTGGCTGCCAGGGGATGAGGGAAGGAAGAATGGGGAATTGGTGTTTAAGGGGTACAGAGTTTCAGTTGGGGAAGATGGAAAAGCTCTGGAGACAGTGGTGATGGCTGCATAACAATGTGAATGTATTTCATGCTACAGAACTGTACACTTTAAAATGGTTAAAATAGGGCCAGGCGCGGTGGCTCACACCTGTAATCCCAGCACTTTGAGAGACCGAGGCGGGTGAATCACAATGTCAGAAGATCAAGATCACCCTGGCTAACACGGTGAAAACCCGTCTCCACTAAAAATATAAAAAAATTAGCCGGGTGTGGTGGCACGAGCCTGTAAACCCGTTCTCCACTAAAAATACAAAAATTAGTTGGGTGTGGTGACATGTGCCTGTAATCGTAGCTACTCAGGAAGCTGAGGCAGGAGAATCACTTGAACCCAGGAGGTGGAGGTTGTAGTAAGCTGAGACTGTGCCACTGAACTCCAGCCTGGGCGACAGAGCAAGGCTCCGTCTCAAAAAAAAAAAAAAAAAAAAAAAATTGTTAAAATGGTAATGTTTATATTATGTGTATCTCACCATAATAAAAAAAAAATGAAGTGCTGGAAAACTAGTCATCCTAATTGAAAAAAAAAATTCTCTCTCCATCATACTATACATAGAAATAAATTCCATATGGAAAGAAAAACTTTTTAGAACTTTTGGAAGAAAATATAAGAATATATAATTCACACCCCAGGATAGAGGAAATTTTCTTAAATCAGATACAAACCCAAAAGAATGACAAGTCATTTAAGGAAATTTTTTGTAAATATTACATTAAACTTAAATGGTATATGCAACCAAACACATTGCTAATAAAGGGAAAGAAAAGCCTAGCACTGGCAGCGTACATTTGCAACACATAGACCCATAAAGAATCAGCATCTAAGGGAACCCAACTGTTCTTCAGTGAGTAAAAGACTCTGTGTAGACATTATGCTGTGATGTAGGTCTACAGTGGGGCCAGGTACAGGGGCTTACGCCTGTAATCCCAGCACTTTGGGAGAATCACTTGCCAGCATGAACAACATGGTGAAACTGCATCTCTGCAAAAAACTGTAAAATTAACCAGGCCTGGTAGCATTCAACTGTGGTCCCAGCTACTTGGGAGAATCACCTGAACTCTGGAGTGCCACTGTACTCCAGCCTGGGCAACAGAGCAAGATCCTACCTCAAAAAAAAAAAAAAAAAAAGTCTACACTGAATACTGAATACACTCAGCAGTTAAAAATAAATGGATTAAATCCACAAGTAGCCACATGGGTAGAGCCCCATCAATTATATGGTCAAACGCATACCTCTGACCCAGCAATTGTATTTTTTCATTCACTGCACCAATGGCCCTTTTTTTTTTTTTTTTTTTAATTTGAGACGGAGTTTCGCTCTTGTTACCCAGGCTGGAGTGCAATGGCGCGATCTCGGCTCACCACAACCTCCGCCTCCTGGGTTCAGGCAATTCTCCTGCCTCAGCCTCCTGAGTAGCTGGGATTACAGGCACGCACCACCATGCCCAGCTAATTTTTTGTATTTTTAGTAGAGACGGGGTTTCACTATGTTGACCAGGATGGTCTCGATCTCTTGACCTCGTGATCCACCCGCCTCGGCCTCCCAAAGTGCTGGGATTACAGGCTTGAGCCACCGCGCCCAGCCACCAATGGCCCTTAATGAGAATACTAAACAAACTACAATACGTACTGCATAAGAGACTGCGTAGTAAGAAGACTCAGGTTGATTCCTGTGTTCCAACACGAAAAGATCTCAAAATCATTCTGTTACAGGAAAAAAAAAACTGCAGAACAATGTGTACGGTATGATGTCATTAATGCAGAGGAGAAAAAACTGCTCTTTTTTTATTCTGTATTACCTATACATACATGAATCTACATAAAGGTCTGGAAAGACCACAACAAACTGGTAACTTCAGTTTCCGTGAGTAGGTCAAGGGGGCCTTTATTCTGTCTGTACTCTTTGAGTATTTGACAAGCGTGTGTGCATTCTGAGCCACCTGCAGAGTTGTAGCACACAGTCAAACAGAGCGCGCACTACACAACTCCAGGAGCTGCCAGGCACAGGGACTCCAATGTGAATGGTGCTCCCTAAAGCTGATCTATACAACTAGATGCCACAGCTCTGATGCTCGTGTAATTAAAAATCAATAGAAGGGGGTGGGGAAGGATGGTGAATGGACTGCAAACCAGCATACAGGAACATTCCGGGGCCATGGAAATGTCTTGACTGGAATGGTGGTTACAAAGTATGCAGCAGTCCCCCCTCAGAAATAAACAATTCATAAGTTTTAAGTTGTGCACCATTCTGAAGAGCGTGATGAAATGTGCCATCCCGTTCTGTCCCACCTGGGATGTGAACCATCCCTTTGTCCAACATATCCACACTGCATAAGCCACACCCTGGTTACTCACTTGTAGCTCTCTCAATTATCAGATTGACTGTCATGGTATCACAGGGCTACTGTTCAAGTAACCACTGTTTTACTTAATAATAAACCCAAAGTGCAATAGTAGTGATGCTGGCAACTGGGATAAGCCAAAGAGAAGTCAAATATATGCCTAAGAGAAGTTATTAATCTCTCATGGCACCTAACTCATCAGTTACAACTTTATCATAGGTGCTTATATACAGGAAAAAAAAAAAAAACAGTCTGTATAGGGTTTGGAATTAGCTGTGGCTTCAGGCACCCACTGGCTCTTGGAACATATCCCTGAGCTAATGGGGGCACTACTGTGCGCATTTTTTCAAAACTCATCCAACCACTCATGGGAAATCGGTGCATTTTATCGTGTCAACTATGTGTCAAAAAGTTAGTTTTAAAATAAATATATAAACAAAATGAGAGGGCCTGGAATAAGGCACCCAGAATTGCAGAATCTAGGCACCCCTAAACAAGAGTCCTGCTGGTTGTACAGTCCTAAAACAGGAGAAAGTAATTTACTTCTTCAATGCTTCCTATACAATGGCAGATTTTGATTATTACTCTTATTTTTCATACGAAGAAACTAAGGCCCCGAGAGATTAATATAAAGCCATAAAATAAACAATAAATTGAATTTCTCTTGGTTTTGAGTCTAATTTTCCAACCATAGGTAGAAATTTGTCTTTCAAATTTCTAGTGGACATCCAAAAACCCTGCCAGCACTACCTTGAGTGCACAACCCCCTTCAAAGGCAACTCCACTTATGCATGATAAAAATCCTCAAAGAACTCATAAAAGGTCAAGTTTTAATTTGGCAGACAAAGTAACCCAACAGGCACTGCAACCCAGCGAACGGAAACAGCAGCCTGGAGCTCCAGACTTCAGAGACTCAGCCAAGGCACAGAACAGGTAGAATTCCAGCCCTTCCAGAAAAGCAAAGACACAAACAGGCTCGGACTACAGATCTAAGATTCAAGAACCAGGATAAAAATGAAAACGTGTTCTCTAGACAAAACTACCCTCTTCCTTCTCAAGTGACAGAAAAAGCCAATGGGAGAAGGAACAAAATGGGATGATCTCAAGCAACAGATGAAGGAGCAAGCTCCTGACAGCCAACACGCAAGCAACATGGGAAGGTGGTAGCATGGCTACAGGAAACCAAGATCTCGCCCCCTTAGCCATTGCTTTAACGTGCCCAGACCTAAGAACCGGGGTTGAGTTCAGAGAGAGAGAGAGAGAGAGAACTTGAAGAACAGGGGAAATCCAGCAACCTTCCCTAACACTAGAGTGGCTGATACTGCTCCATGTCAAATGTGGCAAAACCTTGCCTGTCCATTCATTCTTGCAATAGACATTAATGGCTCCACCGCTGTGAGCCAGGCAACATTCTGAGGATTTAGCAGTGAATAGTCATGGAGCTTAGTTCCACCCGGCAAGGAAGGAAACTTCCTTTCTTTCCAAACGTCTTGTTTCCCCTCTGAGAGTCCCCTTTAAATGGTACCCATAGGAGCCTTCAAAACGATCCCAAATTTCTCCCACAGACTTCTTTGACCTTTCTGCTTTATCCCCAAAACCACGGAACTTATGGCTCCAATTTCCCAATACTGAGAAAAGACAAAAGAAACCTCAAGTGAATAGGACACGAGACATAAAACTCGATGCTCCTTTGTACTTTATGTGCATCCATCCCTTCACACCCACACTGTCAGCACCTCAATAACAAATGACGGTGTGTTTCACACTATCTCGTGGCCCCAGTGCTGACTAAGGTTCTCTACCCACGGTAGACGGAAGGTCCCCCTAATCCCAAGGCCTGACACAGGAATTTAAGGGCAAGCATTCGTTACCGGCATCCTCCTCTCGGGACACTTTCCAGTCCAGGGTGACCTCCCGGACAGGTTCGCTATTAGGCGCCTCGGAAAACAGTGATTGGTGTGATCTGAAACAAATGCTCTTCCCTCTGCCAGGGCCTGCCCGCCTCACCTGCCCTCTGCCAGGACCTGCCTCCCTCGCCCCTTCAGCACCTAACGCAGAGCCGCCTCCCGGCGAGCCGGGATCGGGCAGCATCAAGCCGGCGCCGCGCCCCCGCTCGCGCCCGCGCCCGCGCCCCGGCGCGCTCCGGACCCCGAGATCCCTCGCGGCCCGGGCTCAGCCGCATCCCCTCCGCCTGGTCCTCCTCGCAGCCTCGAGGGTGCAGCGGCCCCGGCTCCCTGCGCCCTCCCCACCTCCCGCGGCCCCGCACCCGCAGGCTCCCGGGTCCCTGGTCCCGGGTCCCGGCGCAGCGCAGGCTCCCGTCCCGCACCTCGCGGGCGCCAGGCTCCAGCCCCGCTCTGCTCCCCGCAGCCCCAGCGGCCGCCGCGGACCCCCACCTTGCTCACTTCCCAGCCGGAGCAGGGGGCGTCGGGAAGGTCTCTGGCGGCCTCACTCCTCCGCCCGCTCCAGCCAGGCCCCCTCGGCTGAGGCAGCAGCGGCGCCCACTCAGGCCCCGGAGCCGCCCCCGCGGCGAACGTTCGCAGCGCCCGGCTCGCGCCGCTTCCCTGCCCGGCACGCGCAGCGCCCGCCCCCGGCGCGAGGGCGCGAGGGCGCGAGGGCGGAGGGCGGAGGTGGCGAGGGGGGCGGGGAGGGGGGTGCGCGCTCAGCGCGCGCGCGCGGCCGGGGGCGGGGCTTCTGCGCGTGGGGAGGGGGCGGGAGGGGGCGGGAGCAGCCGAGCACCCCCCTCGACCCCGCCCCCGAGGCCGCGCCCCGCCCCCCGGTCGCCCGCGGGTTCCGGGCAGGCGGGAAGCTGGCTCCGTCCAGGCTTCTCCCGCTCGCTGGCGCCGGGCCGGGTGCCTTTCCATCCGCAGGTATCTGCCCGCGGGGTGCCCGGCCCGACGTGACTACAGGGCAAAGAATGCAAAGAGCCACCCCGTGAATCATTCCCAGCGCCTGAGCACGAGCCTCTGCCCTAGTGACCCTCTGTGAACTCTGCAAGCTCGCTCGGCAGCGACGTGCGCCCCGCGCTGCACCAGGTGCCTGTGGGCGCACGGTCACGATCACGGTCACGGCGCCTGGATTCGAGGCGCCCATAACTTAGCGGGGAAAACAGCCATGTACACAGCCCGGTCCGGTGACCCGTGCAGAGCCAAGCCTCGGTGCGGTGCTTCGGGAAGGCACAGGAGCTAGAGATGATTTCTACTTGGACGCTGCGGAGAGCTTCCTGGAAGAAGCGGCATTTATGATCAGCCTCGAAGGAAGAAAAGTCTTAGGAAAAAGGGAGGACATCAGGGCTGGGAAAGCAGCTTGGGCAAAGGAGCCAGGGGCAGCCAGGTTTACCTTCTCAGTGCCAATTTTTTTGTTTTACTGTTATCCATCTTTTATAGAATTCTTTCCAAACTATGTGAAATGCAGGAGATGGTGCCAAATTAGGAATAGGTAGAACTTTTTAAATGGCTCGAATGGTCATTTTTCTCAATGTTACTTAAGACTCAAAACAGCAATGTCCTTTAAGTGCTGTTGGTCAATGACCAAGGCTGTAAGCTCCCGAGCTAAGCAACCCAAGGCCTGCATGCTGGGAGTATGGTTTTCACTGTTTTTTGGCACCTTATGGTAAGGCAGATCGTGCCACCTCCTGCTGCTGTCTGCCTGCCTGCCTTTAGAACACCCTCTTCCTCCTCCTCTCCTCTTTTTATTTTTAAACTCCTATGGTGAAGGAAATGCTGATAACCAACTTTGTTAAATGGGAACAAATCGGTTCCTCAAAAGATGGGCATTTTCTGGCTGGGCACTGTGGCTCCGCCTGTAATCCTAGCACTTTGAGAGGCTGAGGTGAGTGGATCACTTGAGGTCAGGGGTTCGAGACCAGCCTGGCCAACATGTCGAACTCCCATCTTTACTAAAAATACAAAAATTAGCTGGGCATGATGGCATACGCCTGTGATCCCAAGCCTGTAACCCCAGCAGTTACTTGGGAGGCTGAGGCAGGAGAATGGCTTGAACCCAGGAGGCAGAGGTTGCAGTGGGCTAAAATCGTGCCACTGTACTCCAGCCTGGGCAACAGAGTGAGACTCCACCTCGAAAAAGCAAAACAAAACAAAAAGATGGGCATTTTACCTTTCATGCATAAAGTGTGTGAATATTTTCATGCTTGAGGAGACTTATCTCTTGTAGGCGCAGTCTTCGCTATGTTTTGAACATGTTAAGATACTCAGAATACAGATAAGAGACATCTAGTTTCTTCATTTGCCCTTTTTGAGCACCCACTATGTGGAAGGCACTGAGAGTGTAAATATTGATTCTGTTCTTTGGAGAAAAGATGTGTAAATAATATAAAGTAAATGTGTAAATATTGCTTGATATGTTTGTCCTATCGATTGAAACCAAGGTAATTATAATACGTGGACTAGACAAGCATGAACCATAAGGGAATTAAATCCTTCAAGTACACTTGTATTCGCATCTCACCATCTCTGTTCTGTATTTCTTCACCTCCCACATCCTCAGAAAACTTTTCAAACATCTTTCAATCATTCTCCCCCTCTCACTCCAAAATTACCAACTTCTCTTTACTTTTCTCTTTCCTTCATCATCTTGTCCTCAAGAAAAAGGGAGAACCCCTTTCTCTGTCTCTCTGGATTCTGATTCGGTGACTAGTCCCTCTCCATGTTTCCCTTCACAAATGTCTTGCAAGTCACCTTCTCTCATCTCTACCTCGTTGGCAGCTCCTCAGCTCCTCAAAGCTATGGAGTTTCTGTCCACACCGCATCACTGCACTGCTCTCAGTCATGAATGGCCTGTTTGATCCTAAATGCCACAAGCCATATTTGAGTCCTCCTATTATTAGAACTCTCAGTGACATTTGACAACACAGAGCACTCCACTCTTTCTGGAACTCCCTTGGTGACATGGCGTGACTCCTCTCTTAACCCCTGTGACCACTTCTCAATCTCACAGATTCCCTCCTCTGCTCATTTCACTCCACACATCCTCCCTGTCTGCATCTGCCACAGATGAGCAACACCCAAGTGCTCTATCTCTAGCTCAGGCCACTCAGCTGGGTTCCTTATTCACAAAAGCCTGCTGGACTTCTGTACCTGGGTGTCCTAGAGACACCCACACTCTACACATCTAAACTACTGTCCAAACAGTTGCCCAATTCAGAATCCTGGGAGCCATTCTTCATTGCTGCTTCTCCCTCCACCCCTCTGCCCTGACTCCATACCTAACAACCGCTAAGTCCCATTGATGCTGCCTCATAAAAAAATAACTAGAATCTGTCCCTTTTATCCCCTTTCCCCTAAACTAATGCAGCAGTTTTGTTTTTTTTGTTTTTTTGTTTTTTTTTTTTTTTTGAGATGGAGTCTCGCTCTGTCACCCAGGCTGAAGTGCAGTGGCGTGATCTTGGCTCACTGCAACCTCTGCCTCCCAGGTTCAAGCGATTCTCCTGCCTCAGCCTCCCAAGTAGCTGGGATTACTGGCTCCTGCCTAATCAGGCTAATTTTTATACATTTAGCAGAGATGGGGTTTCACCATGTTGGCCAGGCTGGTCTCCAACTCCTGGCCTCAAGTGATCCGCCCTCATCGGCCTCTGAATTAGAGGTGTGAGCCACTGTGCCCAGCTGGGAATGCTTATTCTTAAAGCCCTGAGCTGTTATGTAAAATATGTAAGTCCCCAGAAAGGTCCTACATGGAGGAGAGCACCTAGCTGATCCTTGCTGGTATGAGTGAAACTGTCATAAATGCCCTATATTACCCCAAACATAAGCTGAATACCACTGAGTGACCTCAGTTGAAGCCATGTGGAACAGAAGAATCATCCAGCCAAGCCCTACCCGAACTCCTAACCCCAAAGACTGTGAAATTATAATTTAAATGATTCTTACTTTAGCCCATTCTTTTTAGGGTAGGTGTTTTATTATGGCATCTGGTAGCCAAAATAGTTGGCGTCAGACTTCTCAAGAGCAACATACAAAGCTAGGCAGTAGTGATACAGCATTTTCAGCATTTTCTAGAAACTTAAGGAACAAAGATGCAAGCCAAGGATTTTATATCCATCCATTCGTGCTGTTTTTAAAACATCCAGTCGATAAAAAAGAACTATTTACAAAATGTATGACTCAGAGAATGCTGTACATACAAGCCCATCTTAAGTGTCTAGTAGAGCAGGGTCAGCAAATTTTCTAAAGCATCTGATAGTAAACATTTTAGGTTTGGTAGCCTGGCTACACCAGCCTGCTGCTGTAGCACAAAAGCAACCATACATGATATGTCAGTAAGTGATCCTTGGGCAGATCACGAGGTCAGGAGTTTGAGACTGGCCTGGCCAATATGCGGAAACCCTGTCTCTACTGAAAATACAGAAATTAGTCAGGCGTGGTGGTGGGTGCCTGTAATCCCAGCTACTCAAGAGGCTGAGGCAGAAAAATTGCTTGAAACCAGAAGGCAGTGGTTGCAGTGAGCCGAGATCACGCCACGGCACTCCAGCCTGGGTGAAAGAGTGAAACTCCATCTCAAAAAAAAATATTTTACATTTCATATTTCCTTTGACACATCTCCTTGACAGGTAGTTTGACTATATGAGTATAATTATCTTTTGAAATTTAAGATTTTGCCTAGATGCTGTAAGGAGATATTGACCATATGTTTCAATCTCAACAAATGGCTTGTTATGTGACTGAATGAAAATATCTTTGCTGCTTTGATCACGTGCACCTTGAAGGAAGGAGTAATTTAATAGAGGCTGTCATAGTTCATCATTGTCCATAAACTTTGACCTGACCTTTAAAAAAAAAGATTACATTCTGACAAAATTATATTTACAAAAGCAGACATTGGTCTGGTTTTGGCTCATGAGCTATAGTTTGCCACCCCTATACTAGAGGAAAATAAATAAATTTATTAAGTAAGCACCTCACAAAACACATGGCCAGTATGATTTAAGAAAATAATATACCGGCCGGGCGCGGTGGCTCAAGCCTGTAATCCCAGCACTTTGGGAGGCCGAGGCGGGTGGATCACGAGGTCAAGAGATCGAGACCATCCTGGTCAACATGGTGAAACCCCGTCTCTACTAAAAATACAAAAAATTAGCTGGGCATGGTGGCGTGTGCCTGTAATCCCAGCTACTCAGGAGGCTGAGGCAGGAGAATTGCCTGAACCCAGGAGGCGGAGGTTGCGGTGAGCCGAGATCGCGCCATTGCACTCCAGCCTGGGTAACAAGAGCGAAACTCCGTCTCCAAAAAAAAAAAAGAAAATAATATACCATGATTCAAGTGGGGTTTATGTATTAGTCCACTTCAGCTGCCATCACAAAGTATTCAGATTGGTTGGTTTAACAGAAATTTATCTTCTCACAGTTCTGGAGGCAACAAGTTCTAGATCAAGAAGTTGGCAAAGGTGGGGCATGGTGGCTTATGCTTGTCATCTCAATACTTTGCGAAGCAGAGGAGGAAGAAGTACTTGAGCCTACGAGTTCAAGACCAGATTGGGCAACACAGTAAGACCCCACCTCTACAAAAAAAAAAAAAAAAAAATTTGAGATAGAGTGTTGTTCTGTTGCCCAGGCTGGAGTGCAGAGGTGTGATCTCAGGTCACTGTAACCTCTGCCCCCCAGGTTCAAGTGATTCTCCTGCCTCAGCTTTCCAAGTGACTGGGATTACAGGCACCTGCCACCACACCCAGCTAATTTTTGTTTGATTTTTAGTAGAGACGGGGTTGGTCTCAAACTCCTGACCTCAGGTGATTCACCCGCCTCAGCCTCCCAAAGTGCTGGGATTACAGGCACGAGCCACCACACCTGGCCCTGCCCCAAAATTGTTTTTAAATAGTCAGGCATGGTGGTGGGTGTCTGTGGTCCCAACTACTCAGGAGGCTGAGGCAGGAGGATCCCTCAAGCCCAGGAGTTCGAGGCTGCAGTCAGTCGAGATAGTGCCTCTGCACTCTAAAGCAAGACAAAGCAAGACTCCATCTCAAAAAAAAAAAAAAAAAAAAAAAGATGTTGGCAGGGTCAGTTGTTCTGAGGCCTCCCTCTTTGGTTTGTAGGTGGCCGCCTTCTCCCTGCGTCTTAATGTGCTCCCTCTCCACTGTACATGTGTGCACCTTAACCTCCTCTTCCTACAAGTACACTAGTCCTATTGAAGTAGGACCCATCTATAATAACCTCATTTAACGTAATTACCTCTTGAAAGACCCTAGCTCCAAATATAGACACATTCTGAGGTACCAGGGACTAGGACTTCAGCAATCTAAATGTAAAAGCGAAGACCATGAAACTCTTAGAAGAAAACATAGGTACAAATCTTCATTACCTTGGGGCCGGTAAAAGCAAATGACAAAAGAAAATATAGCTACATTGGATGTTATCAAAATTTAAAACGTTTGTACGTCAAAAAATACCATCAAGAAGATGGAAAGACAGCCTACAGAATGGACAAAAATATTTCCAGATGATATATATAATAAGGAACTTACATCCAAAATATATAAGGAGTAACTAGACACAACAATTATAAAACAAATCAGCCGGGCACGGTGGCTCACACCTGTAATCCCAGCACTTTGGGAGGCTGAGGCCGGCAGGACACCTGAGGTCGGGAGTTTGACATCAGCCTGACCAACATGGAGAAACCCCGTCTCCACTAAAAATACAAAATTAGCTGGATGTGGTGGTGCATTCATCCAATCCCAGCTTTTCAGGAGGCTGAGCAGAATTGCTTGAAGCCGGGAGGCAGAGGTTGCCGTGAGCCGAGATTGCTCCACTGCACTCCAGCCTGGGCAACAAGAATGAAACTTCATCTTAAAAAAAAAAAAAAATCACCCTATTGCAAAATGGGCAAGATATTTGATGAGTCATTTCTTCAAAGAAGTTATATATAAGGCCAAGAGGCACACAGAAAGATGCTCGACTTGATGAACTATTGGGGATATGCAAATCAAAAACACAATGAGATATCACTTCATCCCCCCAGATGACTATGTTATTGGGCAATAAAAAAAAGAACGGAGTGCTGCCACATGGATAAACCCAGAAAACATTACATGCTAAGTGAAAGAAGCCAGTCACCGAAGACCACATATCGTATGATTCCATTTTATTTTATTATTTTATTATTTTTTATTTTTGTTTTTATTTTTTTTTTTTTTGAAGCAGAGTTTCACTCGTTACCCAGGCTGGAGTGCAATGGCGCCATCTCGGCTCACCGCAACCTCCGCCTCCTGGGTTCAGGCAATTCTCCTGCCTCAGCCTCCTGAGTAGCTGGGATTACAGGTATGCACCACTATGCCCAGCTAATTTTTTGTATTTTTAGTAGAGACGGGGTTTCACCATGTTGACCAGGATGGTCTCGATCTCTTGACCTCGTGATCCACCGGCCTTGGCCTCCCAAAGTGCTGGGATTACAGGCTTGAGCCACCACGCCCAGCCTCCATTTTATTTTATTTTATTTTATTTTATTTGTTTCTTTTTTTGAGACGGAGTCCTCGACTGTTCCCCGGGCTGGAATGCAATGGCACAATCTCAGCTCACTGTAAACTCTGCCTCCCGCGTTCACATGATTCTCCTGCCTCAGCCTCCCAAGTAGCTGGAATTACAGGCGCACACTACCGTGCCCAGCTAATGTTTATATTTTTTTAAGTAGAGATGGGATTTCACTATGTTGGCCAGACTGGTCTCGAACTCCTGACCTCATGATCTGCCCGCCTCGGCCTCTCAAAGTGCAGGGATTACATGCATGAGCCACTGCCCAGCCTGATTCCATTTTATGAAATGTCAAGAATAGGCAAATCCACAGAGACAGAAAGGGTATCAGTCGATACATGGGGCTGGAGAGGTGGGAAGGAGTGAGGAGGAGCTGCCAGTGGGTATGGGATTGCTTTTGGAAGTGATGAGAATGTTCTAAAGTTGATCGTGGTGATGGCTGCACAACTCTTGTTAATATACTAAAAACTATTTAATTGTAAACTTTACATGGGTGAATTATACAGTTTGTAAATTATATCTAATAAAGTTGTTTTTTTGTTGTTGTTTTGTTTTTTCACTGTTGTTGTTGTTGTTGTTGTTGTTGTTTCAGACAGGGTATTACTCTGCTGTCATGCTGGACTGCAGTATCACCCAGCTCACTGCAGCCTCGCCCTCCCAGGCTGAAGCCATCCTCCCACTTCAGCCTCTCTCACAAGTAGCTGGGACCATAGGCGTGCACCATTGCACCCAGCTAATCTTTTTACTTTTTTTTTTTTTTTTTTGTAGAAACAAGGTGTCACAATGTTGTCTAAGCTGGTCTTGAACTGCTGGGCTCAAGTCATCTTCCTGCCTTGGCCTCCCAAAGTGCTGGGATTACAGGTATGTGCTAGTGCACCCAGCCAGCTGTTTCCATCAAAAAAATAAAACTATGAAACCCTCCTCAAAGATGCATATGTATACTTGAACAAGACATGACTTGGTTTTGTTTAAAATATCTCAACGTTGTTAACAGTTCTCCTTGTATTAATTTATAAATTTAATATGATTCTCCAAAAAATCTGAACAAATTCTTTTCTGTAGCTATACAAGTTGATACCAAAGTTTATGTGGAAAAATAAACACTCAAGGATAACCAGCAAGACACAGAAAAGAAAGAGATATGAGAGGAGACTAGCCCTAGCAAATATTAAAACATGCTATAGAGCTTTCTGAATGAAAACAGTGTGGTTCTGTTTCATTTGATTTCATAGGCAAACCAATGACATCAAACAGAAACTTCAGAAATTAACCTACTGCTTATGAAAATCCAGTAGACAATAAACAGCCAAATGACTGAGGCAAAGATGGGCTTTTTAATAAATGGTGTTGGGAGGCAGGGCTCGGTGGCTCATACCTGTAATCCCAGCACTTTGGGAGGTTGAGGCAGGCGGATCACTTCAGATCAGGAGTTTGAGACCAACCTGGCCAACATCGTGAATCCCTGTCTCTATCAAAAACTACAAAAATTAGCTGGGTATAGTGGTGGGCACCTGTAATCCCAGCCACTCAGGAGGCTGAGGCAGGAGAATCGCTTGAACCCAGGAGGCAGAGGTTGCAGTGAGCCGAGATCACTGCCATTGCACTCCAGCCTGGGCAACAGAGCAAGACTCTGTTTCCAAAAAAAAATGGTATTGGGGCAATTGAATATTTGTACTCTGTTGGTGAGATTATGGAAAAACACATTGCTGTAAGAAATGAAAAATAGTACAGCCCTTATGGAGAAGCATTTGGTAAGATTTAAAGAAACAATTTGTACACTTACATTTCAACCTAGCACTCCCACTTCTAGGATTTTATGCTGAAGATACCTCCAAAATACATAGTCATGCTTACATATGTAAGCTTCTTCATTGCACCATAATTTGCAAAAATATTTGTATTTGCATGGGAAACTAACTAAACACCCAAACATAAAAGATTGATTGACTACACTATGGTACTTAAATACAACGGGATGTTAGGAGGCCATCAAAAGAAATTCAGAAGATTTTTACTGACTGATACATAGTCATTAGCAAGATATATGATTGGGTTTTTTTGTTGTGTTTTTTTTGTTTGTTTGTTTATTTTGAGACAGGGTCTTGCTCTGTAATCCAGGCTGGAGTGCAGTGGCGCAATCCTATCTCACTGCAACCTGGACCTCCCAGGCTCAGGTAATCCTCCCACCTGAGCATCCCGAGTAGCTGAGACTACAGGTACATGCCTCTATGCCCAGCTTATTTTTTTGTAGAGACAGGGTTTCACCATGTTGCCCAGGCTCAGAAATCTCAATTCTTAGAACTTATTTTATTAAAACATTCAGTTGTGTGTAATTAAATGTATGCAATAGAATATCTTACCAGAGTTATTTCTCAAAACCAAAATTAAAAAAAATACAGACCTCTGATTAAATTACGTGATAGAAGAGTCCCAAGTCATTAAAATAACACTGTAAAAGAATGTTTTAGATAATATAAAATGGTATATGTAGTATGGCTCAAATTTTGTTTAAAAATATGTGTGAGAGACCAGGCATAGTGGCTCCTGCCTGTAATCCCAGCACTTTGGGAGGCTGAGTCAATTGAATCACCACCTGAGGTCAGGAGTTCCACAGCAGCCTGGCCAACATGGTGAAACCTCTTCTACTAAAAATACAAAAAAAGCAAAGAATTAGCTGGGTATGGTGATGCATGCCTGTAGTCCCAGCTACTTGGGAGGCTGAGGTAGGAGAATTGCTTGAACCCCAAAGGCGGAGGTTGCAGTGAGCTGAGATCCATCACTGCACTCCAGCCTGGGTAACAGAGCAAGACTCCATCTAAAAAAAAAAAAAAAAAAATGTGCGAGACAACACAATAGAAAAAGGGGCAAGCATTTTATGGAAGAGAAAACACATGGCCAATAAACATAGAAAAAGATCCTCGATTTCATTAGCATTCAGGAAAATGCAAATTAATACTGCAAAGTTGTACAGCTACTAGCATGGCAAGTTTTAAAGTTTCACAATTCCAAATGTTGGAAAAAAGACTAATCAATTGGAAACTCCTGTACAGTAATGGTGAGAGTATAAATCGTACAACCATTTTGCCAATACTTAACAGAGTTGAAATTCTACATACCTTATATCTAGCTATTCAACCCCAAAGACACTCTTCACGCATGCCCCAAGGGGAATGTACAATCACTGCACTGTCCTTAGTACTTTTTTTTTGGAGGCAGAGTCTCGCTCTGGCACCCAGGCTGGAGTGAAGTGGCATAATCTTGGCTCACTGCAACCTCTGCCTCCCGGTTCAAGCAATTCTCGTGCCTCAGCATCCAGGGTAGCTGGGATCACAAGTGAGCACCAGCACACCCAACTAATTTTTATATTTCATAGAGACAGGGTTTCACCATGTTGCCCAGGCTGGTCTCGAACTCATGAGCTCAGGCAATCTACCTGCCTCAGCCTCCCAAAGTGCTGGGATGACAGGCATGAGCCACCACCCCCAGTCTGTTCTTGGGACTTATGAAAACAATCCAAATGGCCAGCAAGAGAAAAATGAATGTATAAATGTGTATATCTCCACAGTGGAAATATTAAACAGCAGCAAAAATAAAAGAACATTTGCATAACACAACATGGATAAATTTAACCAACATCTTTCTTAGTGAAAAACGCAAGAAACATATGACTCATAGCATGTTACCATTTTTACAAAGCCCAAAATCAAATAAACACAAGCAATTTCTAAAATTACTTTAATAAGGCAAGGAAAAAAAATAAGGCAAGGGAATGATACTCCCACCCCATGAGAGGAAGTGGTAGTCTAAGGGGTACACTTAGGTAAATGACAATTACTGCCATTATTTATAATGGTTTTTTTTTTTTTTTTTTTTTTTTTTTTTTTTTTTTTTTTGAGACGGAGTTTCGCTCTTGTTACCCAGGCTGGAGTGCAATGGCGCGATCACCGCAACCTCCGCCTCCTGGGTTCAGGCAATTCTCCTGCCTCAGCCTCCTGAGTGGCTGGGATTACAGGCACACGCCACCATGCCCAGCTAATTTTTTGTATTTTTAGTAGAGACGGGGTTTCACCATGTTGACCAGGACGGTCTCGATCTCTTGACCTCGTGATCCACCCGCCTCGGCCTCCCAAAGTGCTGGGATTACAGGCTTGAGCCACTGCGCCCGGCCTATTTATAATGTTTTGATTCTTATGGGGGGAGTGTAATGTTACATATATTTTTTGAACATATCAAATATATTTTTCAAAGATAAAGGGGAAAAGTGTGTGTTTGTTGTGTTCCTTGAATAAGACTGGATGAATATAAATCAAAATATTAGAAGAAGTTATCTCTAGGTAATAGGATTAAGAATTATTTTAATTTTCTTTGCATTTGTTTGTATTTTCAAACTTGTCTTAAATGAACATGTACTTTTTTGGAGGCAGGAAGAAAAATATTTTTTAAAATCTGTGCTAGAACCCGTTCTATTTCCATTCCACAGTCTGAACATCCAAGTCTTAATTACCATAGTGATAAATGATCTGGGGAAGAGGTGCGTGGTGGAATCGCCAAGGTCATGTGCCAGGTAGCGAGTGAGCTGAGAGCGGCAGGGAGGAGGCTACAGAAGGATGTGAGCGAACTGCGTGGGAGGGCAGACACCTGCCCCCGAGTGTCAGTGTGGGCAGGAGGAAGGTAATAACAGCTGAAGGAAAACAATTTAATGAACCTGAAAACCATTCCTTAAAGTTGTAAATAAAATCCACTGTCCAGCCTGCTCTGGCTTCTAGCCTCCTCCTCCCACCTCCACCCCCATCCCGCCAAAAATACCAAGAACATGCAGATAGCAATACTCAAAACAAAACATCATAATTGCATCTTTGTATCAAATTATTATACATTGACACCATAATGTGTGTCGTTCTGTTCTCTGCCATTTACAGATGGCGTGACAGGACTGGAAGCGGTCCAAGAGAGAGTAATTAAAATGATTAGCAGAAAGAGGGTCCTTCACAGGAGGCAAAAACCAAAATCCATCTTTCAGGGGACGGTGAGAGCTTGGCTGCCAAAGGTCCGCACAGTCCGGACACAGAAAATGTTGCCAAATCTCACAGTACCAGCAGTACGGGGTAGCGCGCCATCAGTGTTGACAGAGGCAGATTTGGAAGAAATGAATAGGAACTGCTATTTTGCATGGCAAATAACAATGTGGAAATCCTTACCCCCAGAGGCTGAAGCCTGAGTCCTCAGTCTTGTCCAAATGTGGAATGAAGCTGGCACAGAAAACCAGCTCCAACACCTCTGAGTGGGATTCGGAAGGCAGGGAAGAGAGGCAGTGCTGGATGGCGGTGTTGATCTTTACTCTGTATCATCCTGTGGATTATGAGAGCCTGTGACAAATTGCATGAAAAACCTTTCGAGACAAAGCTTTCTAAGATTTATCTCATGAACAGCAGTTGTGTTCTTCAATAAAACTGTCCTTGGGTGTCAAGCTGAAGTTTGGACTGGCTTGGATAGCTAGCGAGACTTCTGTCGTAGTATTTTCTGGGCGCTGGGATTACAGGTGTGAGTAGCTATCATTCTGCCATACCATGCAAAGCTCATGAGGCCGGAGGCTTGATGTCACCCCAAAAGATCCCCAAGAATTACCCCCAAGAAGGCAATCCAGAGGCTAGAGTGTCCAAGGAAGAGTGTCTTATAGGTTTTGGTAGTTTATCAAAGGCTGTTTATTTATGTAGTGTTGTCAAACACCTGAAAATGTCAACAAATTCTATGTTGACAAAACTTTCTAAACTGGCTCAAGGGTCATTCAAGCTGTTCTCACACACCTGTCACCTGGTATGCCTTTGAGAAAATATACCTGCACCCAAAGTTCATCTAGATGAACAAATTTTTTTTTTTTTTTTTTTTTTTTGAGAAGTTTCACTCTTGTTGCCCAGGCTGGAGTGCAATGGCGTGATCTCGGCTCACCGCAACCTCCGCCTCCTGGGTTCAAGCAATTCTCCTGCCTCAGCCCCCTGAGTAGCTGGGATTACAGGCACACACCACCACGCCCAGCTAATTTTTTGTATTTTTAGTAGAGACGGGGTTTCACCATGTTGACCAGGATGGTCTCGATCTCTTGACCTCGTGATCCACCCACCTCGGCCTCCCAAAGTGCTGGGATTATAGGCGTGAGCCACCGCGCCTGGCAGAACTAATTTTTTTTTAAGAGATGGAGTCTTGATCATTGCAGCCTCAAACTCTTAGGCTCAGGAGATCCTCTGGCCTCAGCCTCCCAAAGCACTAGGACCAGGCATGAGCCACTGCACCTGGGCTGAATTTTTTTAAGTGACCCCAAGTGGTATAATGTGCAGCCTGAGCTTCTCCTATTTGTTAAAGTTAATTATTTGAAGGGTTTCTGGCTGTAGGAAGAGTGCAAAGGGCGCTGGAAGCTAGCTGGGATGGAAGTAGAGACCATTCCGCCGGCTCAGCACGCAAGGTCTGAAATACGTCCCGGGTTCCCCTGCATGGTGGTGGGAGAGGGAAGGGAGGCTCAGCTGCTTTATTTTTAATTTATTTTTTAATTTATTTATTTATTTATTTATTTATTTATTTTTTGAGACGGAGTTTCGCTCTTGTTACCCAAGAGTGCAATGGCGCGATCTCGGCTCACCACAACCTCCGCCTCCTGGGTTAAGGCAATTCTCCTGCCTCAGCCTCCTGAGTAGCTGGGATTACAGGCACGCGCCACCACGCCCAGCTAATTTTTTGTATTTTTAGTAGAGACGGGGTTTCACCATGAATGAATTCACCATGTAATGAAGGACCCTCATTACAGGCTTGAGCCCCCGCGCCCAGCCTAATTTATTTATTTTTGAGATGGAGTCTTGCTGTGTTGCCCGAGCTGGAGTGCAGAGGCACAATCTTGGCTCACTGCAACCTCCGCCTCCCAGGTTCAGGTGATTCTCCTGCCTCAGCCTCCTAAGCAGCTGGGATTAGAGGCATGTACCATCATGCCCAGCTAATTTTTGTATTTTTAGTAAAGATGAGGTTTCACCATGTTGGCCAGGCTGGTCTCAAACTCCTGGCCTCAAGTGATCTGCCCGCCTCGGCCTCCCAAAGTGCTGGGATTCCAGGTGTGACCCACCACATCCAGCCTCAGCTGCTTTAGATTTCAGCATGTACCAGACAGCCGTGGGCAGCATTAGGGTATGTTTCCATGGTCCCTGTTATCACGTGAGGAAGGAAAGAGAAGCGAGATACACACTCCCTTCCTTTCCGAGGCCTCTTCCATGCCATCTCTCTAGAGCTGGAGAGAAGGAGGCGTGAGGCCAGCGGGACCCAGGCACAGGAAAGAGCTTTCCAGTTGTGGATGCTGAGCTGCTCCATCTCTTTCTTGTTTCACGTTCTCAGCCTCTCAACATTTGCTCACTTCCTCATGCAGGGTTCACCTGTTCCGCTGTGTGCCTCGAACGTTTGTGTGCTGACTCAGCATTTCAGAGCTCAGCCTCTACACAATTCAGCCCCTCTTCTGGTTCCACATGACTGATTTATTTAGGGCCTGAATCATTACTTTTTTTTTTTTTTTTAAGATGGAGTTTTGCATTTGTTGCCCAGGCTGGAGTGCAATGGCGCAATCTCCTCTCATTGCAACCTACAGCTCCTGGGTTCAAGTGATTCTCCTGCCTCAGTGCCCCCAAGTAGCTGGGATTACAGGTCCGCGCCACCACACCTGGCTAGATTTGTGTTTTTAATAGAGACAGGGTTTTAGCACGTTGGTCAGTCTGTTCTCTTGACCTAAGGTGATCTGCCCACCTCAGCCTCCCAAAGTGCTGGGACATGGCCACCATGCCCAGCCAACGTCAAGTTCTTCAGAACCCAGCACTCATGGTGGTCAGATACATGAATAAGTCGAGCAGCTGTGGTTGTGACTGATGAGAGGCAGGCCTAGGGGCTTTCTTTCTTTTTTATTTTGAGACAGCCTTGCTCTGTCGCCAGATGCCAGGCTGGAGTGCAGTGGCGCGATCTTGGCTCACTGCAACCTCCGCCTCCCAGGTTCAAGCAATTCTCCTGCCTCAGTTTCCTGAGTAGCTGGGACTGCAGGTTCATGCCACCCCGCCCAGCTAATTTTTTTTGTATTTTTAGTAGAGACGAAGGTTTCACCATACTGGCCAAGATGGTCTTGATCTCTTGACCTCATGATCTGCCCGCCTTGGCCTCCCAAAGTTCTGGGATTACAGGCATGAGCCACCGCGCCTGGCCAGGCCTGGGCTTTCTGATTGGGCCCTACAGGATCTGCACCTGGCTGCAGTGCAGGTGTTAGCTGTGATGATGATGAACAAGGCTTTTTCTGCTTGTAGACTAACACAGCTGAAGCCATATTTCTGCCAGCCAACAGCTTTTCATGACTTTTCAGAAACCTGAAACAGTCATAGATCCCAGGAGATTCAGAACCTGTGCAGCACTTTGGGTATCTGTTGAGAAACACCAAGGAGGAACCCCTCACACAAACAGCAATGCCCTGCGCTGTGCTGCTGGTACTCTTTCGCAAGCAGTTCATATTGAATGAATGTCTGCCCCATACTGGCCTATGAAATAGAAGATAGGATAAAAAACAGACCTGGCAACTTCTGCTTAAAGAGGTTTAAAGGTCAGGCATGGGCCGGGCGCGGTGGCTCAAGCCTGTAATCCCAGCACTTTGGGAGGCCGAGGTGGGTGGATCACGAGGTCAAGAGATCGAGACCATCCTGATCAACATGGTGAAACCCCATCTCTACTAATAATACTAAAAATTAGCTGGGCATGGTGGCATGTGCCTGTAATCCCAGCTACTCAGGAGGCTGAGGCAGGAGAATTGCCTGAACCCAGGAGGCGGAGGTTGCGGTGAGCCGAGATCGCGCCATTGCACTCCAGCCTGGGCAACAAGAGCGAAACTCCGTCTCAAAAAAAAAAAAAAAAAAAAGGTCAGGCCTGGTGGCTCATACCTGCAATCCCAGCACTTTGGGATGCTCAGCTGGTAGAATCCCTTGAGGCCAGGAGTTTGAGGCCAGCCTGGGCAACATGATAAAACCCTGTCTCTGCAAAATAAATGTAAAAATAAATTAGCCCGATGTGGTTGCATGCACCTATAGTCTCCGCTGCTTGGGAGGCTGAGGTAGGAGGATCACTTGAGCCCAGGAGTTTGAGGTTGCCATAAGCTATGACCGTGGCAATGTATTCCAGCCTGGATAACAGAGCAAGACTCTGTCAAAAAGAAAAGAAAAAAGGGAAGGGAAGGGAAGGGAAGGGAGGGGAGGGAGCAGCTTAAAGATGGCAAGTATGGCAAGTGAGTTACATGAAACTGATGATTTTCAAGAGACTATATTAAGTGATTTTTTGTTTGTTTGTTTGTTTTCTGAGACAGGGTCTGACTCTGTCACCCAGGCTGGAGTGCAGTGAAGCGAACACAGGTCACCGTAGCCTCAACCTCCTGGGCTCAAGCAATTCTCTCACCTCAGCCTCCCATGTAGCCAGGACCACAGGTGTACACTACCATGCCTGGCTAACTTTTAAAAATATTTTTTGTAGAGACAGGGTCTCACTATTTTGCCCAGGCTTGAACTCCTGGGCTCAAACAATCCTCAGTCCTCCTGCCTCAACCTCCCAGAGTGCTGGGATTACAGGTATGAGCCACCACACCTGGCTGTTAAGTGCTTTTTAATAGAGCTTCAGAGAGTTATGGGAGCCCAAAGACTCATTCCATCTGGAGCCCTGGTGTGGAAGACTGTCACAGTGATGGTCCCCAATGAGTCACACCTCTTCATATGCGTGCTTTTCTGTGTTCCCCTCCTACATGGACTTTGAGGCTGCCATGTGACTTAAAGCAGTGCACACATGACATAAGCAAAGACTGGATAAATACTTACCACTAGGGCCTGTCGTCTTGGCACGTTGCCCTGAGACCACCTTGTAAGGAAGCCAGTCTCCTTAATGGAATATGCAAGGCCTTGTGGAGGGAAACTGAGGCACTCCAGCTGTCCGGCAGCACCTACTGTCAGGCATGGGAATGAGACCAACTAGGGTGCTCCAGGCCAGCTGACCTTACTGTTAAATGCAGCCACTTGGCTGGGCCCTGGCAATGCCAGCAGAGGACCCTCCCGCTGACCTGCAGAATTGAGAGAAACAATAAATCGATATTGTTTGAAGACTAAAAGTTTTGGAGTGATTTGTTATGCAGCAATAGCTTACAGACAGAAATTGGTACCCAGGAGAAGAGAGTGCTGTAATAAAACAAAACACAGCATGTCATTTTGGCTTTTGACAGCATGGCAGAAGGTAGCTAGAAGGGTGGCAAGGAGGTTGCTGGTGCAGTCCAGACGGTTCAGGAGGAAACAGCTGCCAGAGGTTGGAAAGAGAGTGACTTGTGTGTCCCAGCACTGAAAGAAGGAGTAGAGGGAAGAATTCAAGTCATGGACGTAGTGCTGCCAAACTGTCATCTGTAGCAACTCGAAAGACAGGAAACATACCTAGCGGGCCCAGCGCCATGGCGCAAGCCTGTAATCACAGCGCTTGGGGAGGCTGAGATGGGTGCTTCACTTGAGGTCAGGAGTTGGAGACCAGCCTGTGAAACCCCGCCTCTACTAAAAATACAAAACCTAGCTGGGCATGGTGGTGCATGCGTGTAATCCCAGCTACTTGGGAGGCAGGGGAATGGCTTGGACCTGGGAAGTGGAAGTTGCAGTGAAGCGAGATTGCACTGCTGCACTCCAGCCTGGACGATAGAGAGAGACTCTGTCTCAAAAAAAAAAAAAAAGAAAGAAAGAAACACACCTAATGAACTTGTGAATCCAGCTAAAGAAATTTCCAGGTAGAACAATAAAAGTGTAAACTCTCTTTTTTTTCAGAAGCTTTAACCATAAGCTTCCAAAGGAAGCACTGTTCAGTTTGCAAACAGAATTTAGAAGAAACACACAGAGAGGCTGGGATGTGCTGGGCTGTAAAAATAAAATGGCAGATTTCTAGTCTCTCCAACCTACAAAAGAATTGCAAAGACATCGCTTTAGGGTAAAGATCAAATTAAGTTGGAGGCTGGAAGACTCTTTAAGACCTCAAAGAGATTTAAGATGGTGCCGAATAACCCTGTCAGCTAGAAAAGGGGATTTCTAAGAATCTTAAGGGCATTGTCTCACAGCTCTATGACATGCTGCCTAAAGTAGAGGAAGGACCAGCTCTAAAATAATCCTGGGTATGGCTTTTTTCTAATTGAGTGGACTATTTTCTTTTTCTTTTCTTTTTTTTTAAGACAGAGTCTCACTCCATCGCCCAGGCTGGAGTGCAGTGGTGCTATCTTGGCTCACTGCAACCTCTGCCTCCCAGGTTCAAGCAATTCCCTTATTGCCTCATCCCCCCCGAGCAGCTGAGATTACAGGCACACACCACCACACCTGGCTATTTTTGTATTTATTTTTAATAGAGACAGGGTTTCACCATGTTGGCCAGGCTGGTTTCGAACTCCTGACCTCAAGTGATCCACCCACTTCAGCCTCCCAAAGTGCTGGGATTACAGGCATGAGCCACCGCACCTGGCCCAGTGGACTATTTCTGATACATTAGAAGCCGACAAAGTGTTAAGGGAGTTGTGGGACAGAGACAGTTGAAAATGGAAAAGAAGCCGGGCGCGGTGGCTCAAGCCTGTAATCCCAGCACTTTGGGAGGCTGAGGCGGGTGGATCACGAGGTCGAGAGATCGAGACCATCCTGGTCAACATGGTGAAACCCCGTCTCTACTAAAAATACAAAAAACTAGCTGGGCGTGGTGGCGCGTGCCTGTAATCCCAGCTACTCAGGAGGCTGAGGCAGGAGAATTGCCTGAGCCCAGGAGGCGGAGGTTGCGGTGAGCCGAGATCGCGCCATTGCACTCCAGCCTGGGTAACAAGAGCGAAACTCCGTCTCAAAAAAAAAAAAAAAAAAAAAAAAAAAAAAAAAAATGGAAAAGACATCTGGGTCCCAAACTTTCTAAGAAAAAAGAAAGCTACTACCGACAGGAGCCAATTCTTATTGAAAAGGAAGTATACCTCAGAAGACAGAGCCAAAAGCTCAGAGGGCAAAGCTAAAGGCCAAAGACAACAGAGGACTAAGAAATAATTTCCCGGGAGCTAACAGGTGGTCATGCAGTAGCAGTCCTTAGCTCCAAAGCAGAAGGCCTTGACAATGAGTCCTGTTCATTTCAGATGTACAGAACTCCTATGCACCCCCCATTCCTCCTCTTTGTGAATGTTGAGTATTTCCTGAGGTTGTCCCATGCCTGTCTGGCCACCGTGTGTTGGGTGCATGAAGGAGGAGATACTTTGTCTTTTTTTTTTTCTTTTGAGACAGAGTCTCACTCTGTCACCAGGCTGGAGTGCAGTGGCAGTGGTGTGATCTCGATTCTCCTGCCTCAGCCCCGCGAGTAGCTGAATTACAAGCATGCACCACCACACTTGGCTAATTTTTGGATTTTTAGTAGCGATGGTCTTGATCTTCTGACCTCGTGATCCACCTGCCTCGGCCTCCCAAAGTGCTGGGATTAGAGGTGTGAGCCACTATGCCATGTCAATACTTTGTCTTTTTAGATCAAGAGGAGCCATCTGAGGAACTGCACTTGAGCACCAGGGCCACACCTGGGGCTGGTATAGATCATGAGACCCTACACTTTGAGCCTGGGGCCAAGATTGGACGAGACTTCAAGAGATCTGGAAACAGTGATTGGGTTTAGCATGTGGGAGGGATGTGAACCATTTGTGACCCAGGGAGAACTGTAGTAGATCGTCTGAGTAATGGTCCAATGAATCATGGATAACCCTCGCCCATGGACCTGACCTTGGCCTTGTTATTTGCTTTGGCCATGGGAGAACGACACACATCACACAGCCAGAGGCTTGTAAGCACTTGCACAGTGGGGCTTGTCCTCTTGGAACATTGCCCTGAGACTTCCATGTAAGGAAGCCAGTCTGGTCCACTGGAGGATGAGAGACCATGTTGAGGAGAATGGAGGTACCCCTGGTGGCAGCCAGCAACAACTGCTAGATGGATATCTTGGACCATCAGATGGGGTTACCTTATGCTGAATGAGCGTTTCCAGGCACATTCAGCCAATCCACAGAATCATGTCAAATTATAAATCATGATAGATCCTTGTTAGGTAAAATTTTCAAGATGGTTTTGCTAGACAGCAATAGATAACCAATACACAGGAAGACTAAAAAGGGCTTCTTGGCTGGGTGCAGTGACTCAGTCCTGTAATCTCAGCACTTTGGAAGGCCAAGGTAGGTGGATTGCTTGTGCCTGGGAGTTTGAGACCAGCATGGACAACATGGCAAAACCCTGTCTCTGTAAAAAATACAAAAATTAGCCAAGTGTGGTGGCACACGCCTAGAGTCTCAGCTACTAGGAAGGCTGAGGTGGGAGGATCACCTGAGCTTGGGGAGTTAAGGCTGCAGTGAGCCGTGATTATACACTGCACTCTAGCCTGGGCAACAGAGTGAGACCCTGTCTCAAAAAACATAAAAAAAAAAAAAAAAAAAAAAAAAAAAAGCCGGGCGCGGTGGCTCAAGCCTGTAATCCCAGCACTTTGGGAGGCCGAGGCGGGTGGATCACGAGGTCGAGAGATCGAGACCATCCTGGTCAACATGGTGAAACCCCGTCTCTACTAAAAGTGCAAAAAATTAGCTGGGCATGGTGGCACGTGCCTGTAATCCCAGCTACTCAGGAGGCTGAGGCAGGAGAATTGCCTGAGCCCAGGAGGCAGAGGTTGCGGTGAGCCGAGATCGCACCATTGCACTCCAGCCTGGGTAACAAGAGTGAAACTCCGTCTCAAAAAAAAAAAAAAAAAAAAAAAAAAGAAAAGAAAAGGAAAGGAAAGAAAAAGAACAAGGCTTATTGACGGAGCTAGTACTTAAGGATCAGAGAGGGTTAGCACATGGAGAGGTAGAGAAAGGGCATTCTTGGCATCATGAGAGAAGGTAGAGACATAAGAAAAGGCATGGGGGACAGACAGCCTTGAGGCCACTTCACACTTATTATGCCAGTCTGCAGGGATGACTTCAAGGAGAAATAGTGATGGCCCCTTTTAGAAGGTAGTGCCATTAAGTCTTACATTATTTAACAGAGGTCTTGGTTTAACTGTGGGGTCTTAAAGATCCAGAGCAGGCCAGGCCAGGTGGCTCATAACTGGAATCCCAGCACTTTGGGAGGCTGAGATAGGTGGATCACTCGAGGCCAAGAGTTCGAGACCAGCCTGGCCAATATGGTGAAACCCCATCTCTACCATAAATATAAAAATTATCCAGGCATGGTGGTGTACACCTGTAATCCCAGCTACTCAAGAGGCCAAAGCAGGGGAATCACTTGAACATGGGAGGTGGAGGCTGCAGTGAGCTGAGATCACGCCATTGCACTCCAGCCCGGGTGTGCTGGGAGTACAGGCCTTTTCTTTTTGAGACAGGATTTTGCTCTTATTGTCCAGCCTGGAGTGCAATGGCGTGATCTCAGCTCACTAAAACGTCTGCCTCCCAGGATCAAGTGATGCTCCTGCCTCAGCTTCCTGAGTAGCTGGGATTGAGTAGCTGGGATTAAGGCACCTGTCACCATGCCCAGCTAATTTGTGTATTTTTAGTAGAGATGGGGTTTCACCATGTTGGCCAGGCTAGTCTCAAACTCCTGACCTCAGGTGATCCACCCGCCTTGGCCTCCCAAAGTGCTGGGATTAAGGTGTGAGCCACCAGGCCCAGCTAGGAAAAGATTTTAATGCACAATTAAATATGAAAGTGACTTCCACATAATAAGCAATCAAACATCTGTTGAATCTGAATAAGAATGAGCAATACAATGGACGATGGGAGCACTGAAATACTATTATCTATAAATCAGTACAACTCTATAAAAAGCATGTGAGGATAATAATCAAGAGTCATAAAAACATTCATCCTGCGACTTTGTAATCCCAAGGAAGTAATAAAACATAAGATAAAAGTTACATGCATCACCTCTAAGGTAAAAAAACAGAAACAACCTAAATGTCTAATGAAAAGAATAATTATCACCTGTGCAATATTATACAGCCATTAAGGATTATTATGAAAGCTGTAAAATCATGGGTGTTCATGATTTCCTATCAATGGAGGAAGTAAAATATTATCCTATACTATTTCTAAACCTATCTGAAAATAGATAATGCATATGGACAAAGGCCAGAAGGAAACATGCAAATATGAAAATAGCTGTACAAAAGAGCTGAGGCCCAGCGCAGTGGCTCATGCCTGTAATCCCAACACTTTGGGAGGCCAGGGCAGGTGGATCACCTGAGGTCAGGAGTTTGAGACCAGCCTGACCAACATGGCGAAAGCCTTCTCTAATAAAATACAAAAAAATTAGCTGGACATGGTGGTGCACACCCGTAGTCCCAGCTACTAGGAGGCTGAGGCAGGAGAATTACTTGAACCTGGGGGGTGGAGGTTACAGTGAGCCTAGATTGTGCCACTGCACTCCAGCCTGGGCAACAGAGTAAGATCCTATCTTAAAAATAATATAATTTTTAAAAAGCTGAGATTATATTGAAGATTTTTAAAAACACATTATTTTCCTTAAGGCTCTTATAGGTTACCCTTATAATAAGGCTTTAAAAAATGTATTAAGAGCCGGGCGCGGTGGCTCAAGCCTGTAATCCCAGCACTTTGGGAGGCCGAGGCGGGTGGATCACGAGGTCGAGAGATCGAGACCATCCTGGTCAACATGGTGAAACCCCGTCTCTACTAAAAGTGCAAAAAATTAGCTGGGCATGGTGGCACGTGCCTGTAATCCCAGCTACTCAGGAGGCTGAGGCAGGAGAATTGCCTGACCCCAGGAGGCGGAGGTTGCGGTGAGCCGAGATCGCGCCATTGCACTCCAGCCTGGGTAACAAGGGCGAAACTCCGTCTCAAAAAAAAAAATGTATTAAGAGACAGGGTCTCTATCATTGGGACTGGAGTGCAGTGATTCGATTATAGCTCGCTACAGCCTCAAACTCATAGGCTCAAGAGATCCTCCCACCTAAGCCTCCCAAGTAGCTGGGACTATAGGTGCACGCCACCACACCTGGCTATTTTTGTTTTAAGGGATAGGGTCTTGCCATGTTGCCCGGGCTGGTCTCCAACTCCTGACTTCAAGTGATCCTCCCGCTTCAGCCTCCCAAAGTCCTGGGATTACAGGGATGAGCCACTGTACCCAAACAGGCTTTTAATTTTATTATTTTTAAACTGGTCAAGTACAGTAATGAGAAGGAGGGAAAGAGTTCAACAAAGAGCTTGATCCATGACTGCGAACAATCAACCGAGATAACTAGCTGCCTTTGGACCAGCCTATAATAAGGCTTTCTAAAAGACTACCATGTCTCTGAGTCCTTCACTGTAGTGACTGACCAGGTGTTCCTGTGGGAGAGTGGGAAAGCCCATGCCCTCAGCCCCAACACCACTGCACAGCAGGTCTGGGGGTCACCTGGAGCCCAAGCCAGCAGGATCCCTGAAACAGACATGAGCCTCTCCTGGTAGCATCCAAGAGACCCACTGGGGATTAAGAGGGGCTCACCAGGAGTCCCTGCCCAGCGAGGGTCATTCATGTCACCCAGAGCCACATCACAGAGGGGAGCCAGGGAGAGAGTAACGAGGCAATTCAGAGAGACCCTCAGGCGCCCACCTTTTACCCACGATGGTTCTGGCAGGAGATCTGACAAAATGGAACCTGTGCTGACCGGACATGACCTGACCAGTGTTTTTGTTGCTGGAAACCAGAGAAGCACCAAGAAAAGAGGCATCACCTCATCCTCCCATCAGCAGTGAAGATCATTTCCATTCAAACCGGCTGGCATCATTGAGCAACCGCTTTGTATAAGACCCTGAAGAGGGTAACGAAAATGAGTAAGATGGGGTTGTTGCTACAAGGAGCTTGAAACTGGGCGGGGAGGGACAGAGCGGACTATGCTACCAGTCAGGACTTTGAAGGGAGGAAATCGGTGCTACCAAAGTCAGGAAGAGATCATGGTCAGCTGGAAGGTCACCTGCAATGGGTTTTGAAGGGTTTTGTCAGATGGAGGTGATGCCTGGGGAAGGAGTTTCGGGCTGAGTAACCAGTGTGAGCCAGAAAGCAAAGGTTGGGGAGCCACAGCGCACTCGGGGAGAGGTGAGTGGTCCCGCTTAGCCAAGCCAGACAGCACAGCAAGAGATACATGGGAAAGAGAGGTTGGACCCGGGAGGGGCTGCATGGTGAATGGTCTGCCTGGCTGTGCTTTAGAATAATGCACAGCGCCAGGAGCGTGAAGACACAATCAGCGTGGGGAAGCCAGGAAGTGAAGCACAGGAGAAGTGATGAGAGTTTGATTGGGCTAGGATTTCAGCCGCTGAACGGAAAGGCGAAGACAGGTGTGAGCAGCACCGCAGGGCCAGGATTGGTAGATTCACTAACTTGCTTTTCCTGGTCTTAAGGCCTGGGAGACAGAGCACTAGTGACACTGATGATGAGAACAGAAAACCCAGAAGAAAGGGGCTTGGGATGTGGTGAGTTAAATGCAAGTGGCTGTGTCTTACAAGCAGTTGAGTTTAGGTGTGAGCTTGGGAGAGCAGTCGGGGCTAGGTTTGGGAGCTTTTCACTGAACAGGCTGCAGCTGAAAAGGTAGCAGTGTCTAAGAACAACTAAGGCCAGGCGCGGTGGCTCACACCTGTAATCCCAGCACTTTGGGAGGCCAAGGCAGGCAGATCATGAGGTCAAGAAATCAAGACCATCCTGGCCGGCATGGTGAAACCCCATCTCTACTAAAAATACAAAAATTAGCTGGGCATGGTGGCAGACACCTGTAGTCCCAGCTACTTGGGAGGCTGAGGCAGGGGTATCGCTTGAACCCGGGAGGCAGAGGCCAAGATCACACCACTGTACTCCAGCCTGGCGACAGAGAGAGACTCTGTCTCAAAAAAAAAAAAAAAAAAAACCCACAACACTGAAGGCAGAAGCTTCGAGAACGATGTTTAGGTGTTAGAAGAACAGATGTTAGAGAAACCGGTGATGGTGATGGGGTCAGAGGAGATCAATGCCCCGAAGGCTGGGACAAAGAGAACGTCTGCTGTGGAGGGCGCCGGGAATTTGGCTGAGTAAGGCAGCTGGGGTGGGGACGGGGCCTCATGAGAAAGCTTGCGGGTGGGGGAGAAGCCAGAGTGTCAGGAGTTGAGAGCACAGCCACAGAATGGAGACACACTGATAAATTTTTCATTAAGTTTGATGATAAGGAGAGGAGAGCTGGGCTGCCAAGCTAAACGCCTCAACAAGATCAAGAGGAGTATTTTTTTTTTTTTTTTTTTTTTTTGAGACGGCGTTTCACTCTTGTTACCCAGGCTGGAGTGCAATGGCGCGATCTTGGCTCACCGCAACCTCTGCCTCCTGGGTTCAGGCAATTCTCCTGCCTCAGCCTCCTGAGTAGCTGGGATTACAGGCACGCGCCACCACGCCCAGCTAGTTTTTAGTATTTTTAGTAGAGACGGGGTTTCACCATGTTGACCAGGATGGTCTCGATCTCTCGACCTTGTGATCCACCAGCCTCGGCCTCCCAAAGTGCTGGGATTACAGGCTTGAGCCACCGCACCCGGCCCAAGAGGAGTATTTTTTAGGGTGTGTGCCTCTGAGCATGTTTGCAGGTAAGAGGTTGGTAGGTAACGATTATGTGAGCATCAGATAATCAGTGTGTGCAGGAAAGGGGACTGGGGCATTGGTGGGTCAGCTTCCTCAGGGGACAGACACTTGAGCCTCCAAGGCAATACCATGAAAAAAAAGTTTTTAAACAACAGATACTTTCAGACTAACCTTATTTAGAATCCCAATATCTAAAATCATTGATGCTGAGTTGAAACGGGATGGAGAGGGTTGTAGAAGGCCTTTGTCGCCCTGGGGCATCAGCTCCAGGACAAACGAGTGGATGGAGACAAGATGGATAAGAACATGATGAGGTTAGAGAAGCAGGAAGGGAGATATTTTGCTGTGGGCATGATGGGGATATGGAAAAGTGAAAGCTTAAAGAAAGCAGAAAACTTTGGAAGAGTCGCAGTGAAAAATGAGCTACTGATTTGACCGGCTGGGAAAAATGGGATTGCCAAGCAACACAGAGGTCCCTGCTGGGCGCAATAGCATTGAGTCCGCAGCAGAGCCAGCTGGCTCATTGCTTCTCCCCAGCAATGCTGGCAGCGTCACGCCGAAGCAGCATACGATGGTGATTATCCAGGCTGGGGACCCACTGAGTCTAATGGAAGTTTGGGACATGAGGGCTCTTAGGAGCTCTCAAGGACATGCTGAAGACAGCCAGCCTTTTCTGAAGCCTCCTGTTTATCAAGCCAGACAGCAGGGCTGTCCCTGTGCCTGGGAGTGTGTTCCTTGGGTGGGTATCCATGAGCAGACAGCTGCTTTAAAAGAGAAGACATTGGCCAGGTGCGGTGGCTCGCACCTGTAATCCCAGCACCTTGGGAGGCCAAGGCAGGTGGATCACAAGGTCAGGAGTTCAAGACCAGCCTGGCCAATATGGTGAAACGTCATCTCTACTAAAAATACAAAAATTAGCCAGGTGTGGTGGTGCATGTGGGTAGTCCTAGCTACTAGGGAGGCTGAGGCAAGAGAATCGCTTGAACCTGGGAGGTGGAGGTTGTGGTGAGTCGAGATCGCACCACTGCACTTCAGCCTGGGCAACAGAGCAAGACTCTGTCTCAAAAAAAAAAAAAAAAGGACACGACATTAACAACCTGGAGGTGAGATTTTCAGTGATATATATGTTTTAATTTTTGAAAATTGTGATAAAATGCATAAACCTAAAGTTTACCTTAGTAACCATTTTTGTGTGTCCAGTTCAGTGGCATGAATTAGATTCCCATTGCTGTGCAGCCATCACCACCCTCCATCCCCAGAACTTTTCCATCCTCCACAGATGAAATGTTGTACCCCTTAAACAATAACTGCCCATTTCTTTGCCTCCTATGCCCTTCCAGACTCCAGGGACCTGGGACCCCTCTGCTCACTGGCACATTAGCCTTAAGCTGCCCAGAAAAAGAAAAAGGCAGAAACACTGCACCTTTGCCTTCTAGTGGTGAAATAGGCCCACTGCGGGTACATGCAATAAATTACAAGTTCATATTTTATTGGTTTATGAATCAGGGGTCAGGTCTAATTTACAAATATATATCTGAGTCACCAGCAATATATCACTGTAACTAAAGCTTACTGCCTAGCATTCATGGTTAAATATCATATAGCAGAATGATAAGAAGACATCATTAAATGGCTGGCATTCATTGGCTTTGCCTGACTGACTGTAACACTAACTGTATATTTAGCCTCGTGTTCATTTGTTTGTAAATGTTGAAGGGTGGGTGACTGAGGACAGCAAGAGACCACTGGGTAGTGTGGCCTGAATGTCTTCAGCGCAGAGATATCCTAATACCCTGGGCAGGAACACAAACGAGCAGCAGGAGGCTGAGGTGGGGGTCGCCAGGAGTTTGAGACTATCCTGGGCAACAGAGTTGTTTTTTGTTTTGTTTTGTTTTGTTTTGTTTTTGAGACGGAGATTCGCTCTTGTTACCCAGGCTGGAGTGCAATGGCGCGATCTCAGCTCACCACAACCTCCGCCTCCTGGGTTCAGGCAATTCTCCTGCCTCAGCCTCCTGAGTAGCTGGGATTACAGGCACGCGCCAACATGCCCAGCTAATTTTTTATATTTTTAGTAGAGACGGGGTTTCACCATGTTGACCAGGATGGTCTCGATCTCTTGACCTCGTGATCCACCCGCCTCGGCCTCCCAAAGTGCTGGGATTACAGGCTTGAGCCACCGCGCCCGGCGTTTTTTTTGTTTTTTTGTTTTTGTTTTTTTTAAGACAGAGTCTTGCTCTGTTGCCCAGGCTGGAATGCAGTGGCACAATCTTGACTCACTGCAACCTCTGTCTCCCAGGTTGAAGAAATCCTCCTGCCCCAGCCTCCCAAGTAGCTGAGACTATAGGTATGCACCACCATGCCTGGCTAAATTTTGTATCTTTAGTAGAGATGAGGTTTCACTATGTTGGCCAGACTGGTGTCAAAGTCCTGACCTTGGGTGACCCACCCACCTCTGCCTCCCAAAGTGCTGGGATTATAGGCGTGACCCACCACAGCCAGCCAAAACAATTTTTTTTTTTTTTTTTTTTTTTTTTTTTTTTTTTTTTGAGACAGAGGCTTGCTCTGTTGCCAGGCTGGAGTGCAGTGGCACAATCTTGGCTCACCATAGCCTCTGCTCCCTGGGTTCAAGTGATTCTCCTGCCTCAGCCTCCTGAGTAGCTGGGTTACAGACGCACACCACCATGCCCAGCTAATTTTTGTATTTTTAGTAGAGACAGGGTTTCACCGTGTTGCCCAGGATGGTCTCAATCGACTTTGTGATCCGCCTGCCCTGGCCTCCCAAAGTGCTGGGATTACAAGTGCTCACCACCACACCTGGCCAAGAATTTGGTTTGATTAGCCGGTTTGGTGGTTTGTCTGTAGCTTATCTACTCAAGAGGCTGGGGGTGAGGATTGCTTGAGTCCAGGAGTTTGAGACTTCAGTGAGCTATAGTTGCAATACTGCACTCCAGCCTGGTCAGAGGAGTGCAGCCTGGGTGACACAGTGAGACCCTGATTATTTTTTAAAAGCACAGACTGGGCACTGTGGCTCATGCCTGTAATCTCAACACTTTGGGAGACTGAGGCAGGCAGGTCTCTTGAGTCAGAACTTTGAGACCAGCCTGGGCAATATGGTAAAACACCATCACTGAAAAAAAAAAAAAAAAAAATACAAGGCTGGACGTGGTGGCTTACACCTGTAATCCCAGCACTTTGGGAGGCCAAGACAGGCAGATCACAAAATCAGGAGACCATCCTGGCTAACATGGTGAAAACCTATCTCTACTAAAAATAAAAATAAAAAAAAAATTAGCTGGGTATAGTGGCAAGCACCTGTAGTCCTAGCTACTCAGGAGGCTGAGGCGGGAGAATCACTTGAACCCGGGAGGCGGAGGTTACAGTGAGCCAAGATTGTACCACTGCACTCCAGCCTGAGTGACACATTGAGACTCTGTCTCAAAAAAAAAAAAAAAGAACAATTCACTGTGTGTGGTGGCGAGCATCTGTAGTTCCAGCTACTCGGGAGGCTGAAGTGGGAAGATCACTTGAGCCCAGGAGGCAGAGGCTGCAGTGAGCTGAGATCACACCACTACACTTCAGTCTGCATGCAAAAAAAAAGGCAGGGTGGAGATCTGGAAAGATGTGATTTTGGAGGTGATCCATGAAGGCTCCAATGCTGTTCTTTAGGAAGGCTGACAAAACAGGAGCTAGCAGTAGACCAGCAGCTGCCAAGCAGGGCGCCCACTATGGCTTCAGGTCTGGCTGTTTTGGGTTCTCACTGGAGAACAGTTCTCTTAGCGGCAGGATGGGCCCAGCAGAGAGGAATTGGCATGCAGAGGTAAGACAAGCTCAGGGGCAGCACGGAGGAGGCAGCGTGAGTGCACTCAGCAGGACGAGAAGGTCCCCCACAGGACTCAGAGTATGTTGGGTTTGGGGTGGGAAGACGGGCTTAGAAGATAGAAGAGGAGGCAGATGGGTGGCTATCACCTGGTGACCTCCCCAATGGCCTGGCAGACAATGATGGCTTCTGTGCTGGACAAGGCTGTGTCCCGCATTTGAGCAGATGGTGTCATGGAGGTCTGTGAGCCGGCAGTTGGGCCCAGCTGGGACTGGGGAGGGCAGAGGGAGTTAAACAGATCCCCATTTCTTGGGAACTAGGCAGAATCCACTGGTAGAAACCCAGCTATAACATCAGGAGGTGCTTCCAGCCTGAAAACAGTCTTGTTACAAGTCCCTGAGCTAGGTTCCAAGGCAGCGTGTCTCACATCTACTTGATCATTATAAAAGGAAAATTGATGTACTTGTCAAAAATGCTCACTCCTTGCTCCATCCCAGACCTGTCCATCAGAGGGCCAGGACTGAGGATCTCTACTTTCAGCACTCCCTTCCCAAGGCAGTTCCTACCACACTGGAGTTTGAGACTCACAGATCAGCAGTCGGGGATGCCAGGTGCTCGGGCAGGGCCACGTGGCGTCAGCTATGACATGAAGAACTGGGGAAGCAGGAGGTCATCACACAACCCAGGTCAGTCCCCAGCACTGTCCACTCCCCAGTTCCTGCTTAGAAATGCCTGCAGCAGCTATGCTATTCCTGGGGCACAGTAGAAGTTTTATCATTTGGTGACCAGCGGGCTCTGGCTCTTGGACCCTGGGAGGGCACCATTTGATTCATCCAATACTACAGAAGACATGAGCCTCAACATTTTTTCTTTTCATGAGTTTTTTTTGTTTGTTTGTTTGTTTTTTGATGAAGCATGAGTTAAGGTACATAGAACCAGGATAAGGCAGCCTCTGATAAGGCCGGTGAGTGACTTGTGTGGGGCATCATACTCCAGCCCTCACACAGCAGTGGGCATCAGCACCCTGCACTGTGGCACCCTGACCACCCCCCTCTGCAGCACTGAATTCATTGGCACCCTTTACCCTAATGATTTTGCTGACAAAAACTTAACATACAACAAGCAAGGAAATGGTATGTCATCTGTTATACATACTGACTCAGTGAATGTGGCAGTCATTTCTTTAAATGAAGAAATCCTTAAATTTCTTATAAAGATTACATAGAAACTTAGGGAAATGTTTATAGTATTAAATATATATTTTCATCAGTATGCAAGACAGACTGCAAAAAAATATATTTTTCAAGAATAGAAAATACAAATATGACAAAGCAATATGCAAAAAATAATGTTTGTGAAGAATTGTGTCAAGTAATCTTAATTTCTTAAAAACTTTTAGGCTGGGCGTGGTGGCTCACACCTGTAATCCCAGCACTTTGGGAAGTTGAGGTGGGTGGATCGTTTGATGTCAGGAGTTTGAGACCAGCCTGGCCAACATGGTGAAACTTCCTCTCTACTAAAAATACAAAACTTAGCTGGGTGTGATGGCATGCGCCTGTAATCCCAGCAACTCAGGAGGCTGGGCAGGAGAATCACTTAAACCTAGGAGGCAGAGGTTGCAGAGAGCTGAGGCCATGCCACTGTACTCCAGCCTGGGTGACAAGAGTGAAACTGCATCTCTTTTTTTTTTTTTTTTGAGACTGAGTTTCGCTCTTGTTACCCAGGCTGGAGTGCAATGGCGCGATCTCGGCTCACCGCAACCTCCGCCTCCTGGGTTCAGGCAATTCTCCTGCCTCAGCCTCCTGAGTAGCTGGGATTACAGGCACATGCCACCATGCCCAGCTAATTTTTTGTATTTTTAGTAGAGACGGGGTCTCACTATGTTGACCGGGATGGTCTCGATCTCCTGACCTCGTGATCCACCCGCCTCGGCCTCCCAAAGTGCTGGGATTACAGGCTTGAGCCACTGCACCCGGCGAAATTGCATCTCTTAAAAAGAAAAAGAAAAAGAAATGTGTTAGTGTTACAGTTATCAATCTTTCTACTGTCTCTTTTCTTCCCTGAATTACGGGATAACCCATACTCAGGACTGAAACCTACAATAACAGAACTGTATATAGTTATAGCCCATTTGAGAGCACTTTGCTTTATTGTCCTTCATAGATACTGCATTTTTGACAAATGGAAGGTTTGTGGCAACCCTGTGTCGAGCAAGTCTATTGGGGCCATTTTTCCAATAGCATGTGCTCACTTCATGTCTCTGTGTCACATTTTGGTCATTCTTGCAATATTTCCAGCTTTTTCATGATCATGATATCTGTTTTAGTGATCTGTGATCAGTCATTTTTGATGTTACTATTATAATTGTTTGCAGGTACCATGAAGATAAAAGTCCATAAAAACCAGGGAACGTAATCAATAAATGTGTGTGCGTTCTGACCACACTCCACCAACTGACAGTTCCCCCGTCTCTCCCCCTCTCCTTGGGCCTCCCTGTTCCCTGAGACACAATATTGAAATTAGGCCAACTAAGAACCCCACAATTTCTTCTAAGTGTTCAAGTGAAAGAAGTCACAGGTCTCTCACTTTAAATCAAAAACCTAGAAGTGATTAAGCTCAGTGAGGAAGGCCTGGTGAAAGCCCGAAAGGCCAAAAGCTAGGCCTCCTGTGCCAAACAGTCAAGTGAATGCAAAGGAAGAGTTCTTGAAGGACATTTAAACTGCTGCTCCAGTGAACACGGAATGATAAGAGAGCAAAACAGCCTTATTGCTGATACGGAGAAAGTTTCAGTGGTCTGGATAGGAGATCAAACCAGCCACAGCATTCCTTTTAGCCAAAGACCAATCCAGACCCAGGCCCTAACCCTGTTCAATTCTTTGAAGGCTAAGAGAGGTAAGGAAGCTCCAGAAGAAAAGCTAGAAAGAAGCTAACAGAGGTTGGTAATGAGGTTTAAGGAAAGAGCTATCTCCATGTCATAAAAGTGCGAGGTGAAGCGGCGTGAAGCAGCAACTGCTGACGGAGAAGCTGCAGCAAGTTATTGAGAAGATCTAGCTCAGATCACTGGTACAGGTGGCTATCCTAAACAACAGCTTTCTAATATAGATGAAACAGGTTTCTATTGGAAGAAGATGCCATCTAGGTATCTTCATGACTAGAGAGTAGAAGTCAATGCCTAGCTTCAAAGTTTCAAATGACAGGCTGACTTTCTTGTTAGGGATGAATGCAGCTGGTGACTGAAAGTTAAAGCCAGTGCTCACTGACCATTCTGAAAATCCCGGCCACCCAGGAGCTGTAGTGGAGATGAATAAGGAGATGAATGCTGTTTCATGCCTGCGAACGCAACATCCATTCTGCAGCCCCTGGATCAAGGAGTAATTTTGACTCACTAGTCTTATTCTTAAAGAAATATATTTGTAAGGCCATAGCTGCCATATATTGTGATTCCTCTAATGGATCTGGGCAAAGTAAATTGAAAACCTTGTGGAAAGGATTCACCATTCTAGATGCCATTAAGAACAGTCATAGGAGGAAGTCAAAATATCAAATTAATAGGAGTTTGGAAGAAATTGATTCCAACCCTCCCAGATGACTTTGAGTAGTTCAAGACTTTAGTGGAAGAAGTAACTGTAGATGTGTAGAAATATCAACAGAACTGCAATGAGACATGGAGACTGAGGATCTGACTACATTGCTGCAATCTCATAATAAAACTAGAATGGATGAGGAGTTGCTTCTGATGAGCAAAGAAAGTGGTTTATTTTTATTTTTATTATTTTTTTTTGAGATCAAGTCTTGCTCTGTCACCAGGCTGCAGTGCAGTGGCACAATCTCGGCTCACTGCAACCTCTGCCTTCTGGTTCAAGTGATTCTCCTGCCTCAGCCTCCCGAGTAACTGGGTCTACAGCCACCCGCCACCACGCCCAACTAATTTTTGTATTTTTAGTAGTAGAGACAGGGTTTCACCATGTTGGCCAAGATGGTCTTGATCTCCTGACCTTGTGATCCGCCCTCCTCGGCCTCCCAAAGTGCTGGGATTACAGGTGTGAGCCACTATGCCTAGCCAAAAGTTGTTTCTTGAGATGAAATCTACTCCTAGTGAAGAAGCTATGAACATTGCTGACATGACAACAAAGGGCTGAGACTATTACAGAAACTTAGTCGGTAAAGCAGCAACAAAATTGGAAAGGATTGACTCCAATTTTGAAAGAAACTCTACTGTGGGTAAAATGCTGTCAAACAGCATTGCATGCTACAGAGAAATCTTTCATTAAAGGGAGTCAATTGATGTGGTAAACTTCCTTGTCTGATTTGAAGAAATTGCCACAGCCAGGCCAGCCTTCAGCAACCAATATCCTGATCAATCAGCAGGCATCAACACTGAGGCAAGACCCTACCAACAAAAAGATTAAGACTTGCTGAAGGCTCAGATGATCCTTAGTGTATTTTAGCAGTCAATTATTATTATTATTATTTTGAGACAGTTTCGCTCTTGTTGCCCAAGCTGGAGTGCAATGGCGCAATCTCAGCTCACCACAACCTCCTCTTCCTGGGGTTCAAGCAATTCTCCTGCCTCAGCCTCCTGAGTAGCTGGGATTACAGGCATGCACCACCACACCCAGCTAATTTTGCATTTTTAGTAGAGGTGGGGTTGGCCAGGCTGGTCTCAAACTCCTGACCTCAGGTGATCCGCCCACCCTGGCCTCCCAAAGTGCTGGGATTACAGGTGTGAGCCACCGTGCCCAGCCCATAAAGTTTATATGCACTGGGAAACGAAAAAATATGCGTGACTCACTTTATTGCAATATTTGCTTTATTGTGATGGTCTAGAACCAAGCTTGCAATCTCTTTAAGGTATGACTAACTTTGAAAGGTCAAAAAATGTTCCCCAATTAAGTCTACCATAGATACACTGGCTGGCAGCTCCAAGCTGGCCTGTTGCCAGCAGCCAGGGCCTGAAGCAGCTCACTAATGGCCTGAAGCAGACATCGGGAAGGAGCAGCAGCTCCTTTGCAGCTGTGGAAGCAGCAGGCTGGGCCATGCTCTGTTCACAGGATGAGAGGGTGGCGCTAGGGCTAAGGGGCGTGAACAGCTCAAACTCTAGCTTGGTGTGTGGACAGTTTTTGGTCGAGCTGTACTTTGACTTGATTGGTGCCTTGTCCCATGCTTTGTTCTAGAGTGGCAGATTCCAGCCTCTGTCTATACGTGGATGGAGGAAGAAGTGAGCCTGAAAGGTACCCAACTCCTTTCACAGCCTGTGAAACAGGGGAGCTGTGATAACAGCCTATAAATACCCCAAGGTGGAGATGCCAGGGCTGGCTACTCCTGGGCAGAATTGTGTAAGTAAGCAGTGTTGCTATGAAAGGAAACACAGAGAACTATCAGCCTGAATGTCAAGTTTTCCTCCAGTGAACTCCTGAGATAGCAGAGTCAGTTTCCCTTGGGGGAAGAGAGCAGTAGGAGGGAGTGCCAGCTCCCAAGACATAAGGAGAAATTTGGAGGATTTTGTTGGAGAGAGGAGACCCACATGGAACGCAGGGGAATGCTTGAGTACCGAGAGAGGGTTAGTACCATAGTGGTGGTGGGTACAATAAGGGAAGGAATTGGGAGAAGGTGAAGGAAAAGTCTCTTTTTCAGAGGGAAACATGGAGGTACAGGCTCATTCTAGTGCTTCCCTTTTTAGCCTTTGGCTTTTCCAATCCCTAGGAAATATAAGGACATACTTTATCATTGAGCTAATTCCACCTGTGGGTCTTAAAAATGGTTCTATAAAAATGGAGGTGACACTGGGCACGGTGGCTCATGCCTGCAATCCCAACACTTTGGGAGGCTGAGGCAGGAAGATCATCTGAGGTCAGCAGTTCGAGACCAACCTGGCCAAAATGGCAAAACACTGTGTCTACTAAAAATACAAAAATCAGCCAGGAGTGAAGGTGCACACCTGTAATCACAGCCACTCGGGAGGCTGAGGCAGGAGAATAATTTGAACCTGGGAGGTGGAGGTTGCAGTGAACAGCCAAGATGATGACACGGCCCTCCAGCCTGGGTGACAGAGTGAGACTCTGTCTCAAAAAAAAAAAAGAAAGAAAGAGGGAAATGGAGGTGACTAGACAAAAAGTTGCCAGTTTCCTGATAAAATTGGAAACATGCTGGGCTCAGTGGCTGACAGCCACTGTAATCCCAGCACTTTGGGAAGGCGAGGCAGGCAGATCACCTGAGGTGAGGGGTTTGAGGCCAGCCTGGCCAACATGGTGAAACACCGTCTCTACTAAAAATACAACAATTATCCAGGCATGGTGGCGGGCGCCTGTAATCCCAGTTACTCAGGAGGCTGAGGCAGGAGAATCGCTTGACCCTGGGAGGTGGAGATCGTAGTGAGTCAAGATCGGACCACTGCACTCTGGCCTGGGTGACAGAGTGAGACTCCGTCTCAACAAAACAAAAAGAGCAACAACAACAACAACTCAAACAGTGATGCGCTGAAGTGAAAGACGCAGATTTCACACAGTAGTCTGAAGCTTATCAGCGTTATTGAGGCTGTTTCCTTCTAAGCACAATGTCTAATTTGGGTAACTTACAGGAAATGTGTAATGGGGTCAAGATTTGGCCCTGCTGCCTTTATAGTAAGACATATCTAGGTATGAATAACTAAAAGTAAAAAAAAAGTGAGGAAATTAATACATAATATCTTCATACTCTACACACTATAATTCTTTTTTTTTTTTTTTTTTGAGATGGAGTTTCGCTCTTGTTACCCAGGCTGGAGTGCAATGGCGCGATCTCGGCTCACCGCAACCTCCGCCTCCTGGGTTCAGGCAATTCTCCTGCCTCAGCCTCCTGAGTAGCTGGGATTACAGGCACGAGCCACCATGCCCAGCTAATTTTTTGTATTTTTAGTAGAGACGGGGTTCCACCATGTCGACCAGGATGGTCTCGAACTCTTGACCTCGTGATCCACCCGCCTCGGCCTCCCAAAGTGCTGGGATTACAGGCTTGAGCCACCGCGCCCGGCCTCACACTATAATTCTTAATCCACGGCTACTATCTCATTATTCAGTAAGATACTCTCCCTCCTTAAAGGTGAGTAATACATTTTATATGTTTTTATCTTCAAAATTTCAGTTACTAGTACCTATGTAAATTCAAGTCAATAACTTAACATACAATAGTTTATTTAAAAATTCAACACAACATACCAAAATATGGGCTGCAGCTAGCGCAGTGCTTAATGGAAATGTAGAGCTATAAATCCTTCCATTAAAAAGAACACGCTCAAATCAATAATTTACCTTCCACCTTAAAACAGAGGAAAAAAAGAGTGAAATAAACCTAAAACAAGCAGCAGAAGAAAATAATAAAGATTAGGATGGAGATTAATGCAATCGAAAATAGATAAAGGCCAGGCGTAGTAGCTCATGCCTGTAATTCCAACATTTTGGGAAGCCAAGGTGGAAGGGGTCAATTGAGTCTAGGTATTAGAAACCAGCCCGGGCTACTTCGTGAGACCCTGATTTTACAAAAAAAAAAAAATTAAAAATTAGCCAGGTGTGGTCGGGCACAGTGGCTCATGCCTATAATCCTAACACTTTGGGAGGCTAAGACAGGCAGATCACTTGAGGCCAGGAGTTGGAGACCAGCCTGGCCAACATAGTGAAACCTTGTTTCTATTAATAATACAAAATATTAGCTGGGTGTGGTAGCATACACCTGTAATCTCAGCTACCCAGGAGGCTGAAAATTGCTTGAACCTGGGAGGCTGAGGTTGCAGTGAGCCGAGATCCTGCTGTTGTGCTCTAGCCTGGGTACCATAGTGAGACTCTGTCTCCAAAACAAAACAAAAAAAACAGCCAGGTGTGGTGGCGTGCGCCTGTAGTCCCAGCTACTTGGGAGGCCGAGGTGGGAGGATCATTTGAGCACATGATGGCGCCACTGTACTACAGCCTGGGCAAGGCAACAGACTGACAGCCTGTCTCGACCCCCCCGCCCGCCGCCACCCACCGCCCAAAAAACAAGAAAATAGAAAAAAATAGAGAAAAATAACAGAGAACATCAATAAAACCAAAGCTGTTTTTCTGAAAAGATGAACAAAATTAACAAACTTTCAGCTAAAATAACCAAGAAAAAGACAACATTCAAATTACTAAATTCAGACATGAAAGAGGAGGCGTGTCTACTGACGTCACCAAAGTAGAAAGGATCACAGGCAAAGCTGTGCCTAACCGTATATTAACACATTCGGTAACTGAGAGGAAATGAACAGATTCCTAGAAAGACAACTATCAAAACTACCAAAATGGATGCAAAAGAAATAGCATCTAGGGAAAAAGGAGATGAGATTCCACTCTTACACGCCTTCCTTCTCTAGACAGTCCTGCCATTCTTTCCGGCTTCGAGATGGAATCTGAACAAGAAGAAGGATTCACGGTGGCTCACGCCTGTAATCCCAGCACTTTGGGAGGCCGAGGCGGGCTGATCACGAGGTCAAGAGATCGAGACCATCCTGGCCAACACGGTGAAATCCCGTCTCTACTAAAAAATACAAAAATTAGCCAGGCATAGTGGAACGCGCCTGTGGTCCCAGCTACCGGGGAGGCTGAGGCGGAAGAATCACTTGAACCCAGGAGGCGGAGGTTGCAGTGAGCCGAGATTGAGTCACTGCACTCCAGCCTGGCAACAGAGCAAGACTCTGTCTCAAAAAAAAAAAAAAAAAAGAAAGAAAAAGAGAGAGAAAAAGAAGAAGGATTTATACATTTTCCTATTGTGGGGTTTAGATGAAAACATGGCTGGTGGCCAGGCGCAGTGGCTCATGCCTGTAATCCCAGCACTTTGGAAGGCTGAGGCACCTGGGTCACTTGAACCCAGGAGTTCAAGACCAGCTTGCGCAACATGGCAAAACCCTGTCTCTACTAAAAATACAAAAAAAAAATTAGCTGGGCGTGGTGGCATGCACCTGTAATCCCAGCTACTTGGGAGGCTGAGGCGGGAGAACCGCTTGAATCCGGGAAGCAGAGGTTGCAGTGAGCTGAGATCAGGTCACTGCACTCCAGCCTGGGCTATAGAGCAAGACTTCATTTAAAAAAAATAAAAAGAAAAGAAAAGAAAAGTAAATACAAATTACCAAAATTCAGTGGCTTAAACAACACAGAATGATTCTCTTACAGTCCTAGAGATCAGAGACGCAAAATGAGTTTTTCAGGAATAAGTTCAAGGCGCCTGACGGCTGGCTCCTCTAGAATCTCCAGGGAAAGCCCATTGCCTTTCCAGCTTTAAGAGGCTGCCCCCCTGTTCCTTGTCTTGGGGCCTTGTATCACACTGCCTTTCTCCCTCTGCCTCCATCATTACATCACTTTCTGCCCACACCAGTCCTCTGCCTCCATCTTACAAGGAGTCCTGTGGCCCACACAGATAATCCCAGACAATGCCCACATCTCAAGATCTTTAACTCAAGTGCACCTGCCAGGTTTCTTTTCCCTTTTGTCACAGTTCCAGGGATGAGGGCACGGACCTCTTGGAGGGGCCATTATTCAGCCTCACAACACACTAAATGATAACAAAAAAGCCTGCCCATCCAGAAAGCTCTTATTGAGTACTTCTTAAAAATTGCCGCAGATTTATGGCACAGCTGATTCATTTATCGTGTATATTATTTAATGTGGCTGAAAAAATCATGACCCATACCAGCCCATTGAAAACATAGTAGCTGCTGGGCGTGGTGGCTCTCGCCTGTAATCCCAGCACTTTGGGAGGCTGAGGTGAGCAGATCACCTGAGCTTGGGAGTTTGGAACCAGCCTGACCGACATGGAGAAACCCCATCTCTATTAAAAATACAAAATTAGCTGGGCGTGGTGGTGGGCGCCTGTAATCCCAGCTACTCGGGAGGCTGAGACAGGAGAATCACTTGAACCCTGCAGGTAGAGGTTGCGGTGAGCTGAGATCATGCCATTGATCTCCAGCCTGAGCAACAAGAGCAAAACTCCGTCAAAAAAAAAAAAAAAGAGGGCAGAGCTGAGTGCCCCTTCTGACAGAAGGAACAGATGCAAATGGGCTTATGCTCTATAAGGACACTGGGGAGCAGGGAGAAGATCATTCGGAGTGAGCTTCAGAGTATTATATAGAACAATAATGCATTGTCGTGGTTAATGTGTTTATCCCTATTTGGAATTTTATTGTTTACATACATGTTTCTTTCCCACTATTACCCCTCACCAGAATGTCAATGCCGTGAGAGCAGGAACTATCTGTGTCGTATGTCCCCCCAGGGTCTTGAAAAAGTCTACAAGTGCTAGTAGGAGCCAAATAGTAGTTCAATAAATATCTGAATACATTTTAATTTTTAATTTTTTTATTTTTTGAGACTGGGTCTCATTCCTGTCACCCAGGCTGGAGTGCAGGCGTGATCACGGTTCACTGCAGGCTCAACTTCCTGGGCTCAAGCAATCAATCCTCCTACCTCAGCCTCTCTAGTCACTGGGACTACAGGTGTGTGCCACCACATCTGGCTATTTTTTTCTTCGTATTTTTGGTAGAGATGGGGTCTCTACTCTCTATTTTTAGCAGAAAGGCTGGTCTCAAACTCCTGGGCTCAAGTGATAAACCCACAAAGAGCTAGGCCTCCCAAAGTGCTAGGATTACAGGAGTGAGCCGCTGTACCTGGCCTACATTTTTTTAAAGTACAAACTACTAACTTTCTAATTACTGCTATACAACTAACTTTCTGGCCAGGTGCGGTGGCTCACACCTGTAATCCCAGCACTTTAGGAGGCCAAGGTAGGCGGATCTCCTGAGGTCGGAAGTTTGAGACCAGCCTGACCAACATAGAGAAACCCCATCTCTAATATAAATGCAAAAATTAGCTGGGTGTGGTGGCAGGCACCTATAATCCCAGCTACTCAGGAGGCTGAGGCAGGAGAATTGCTGGAACCCAGGAGGTAGAGGTTGCAGTGAGCCAAGACTGTGCCATTGCACTCCAGCCTGGGCAACAGGGCAAACTCTGTCTCAAAAGACCAAACAAACAAACGAACAATTAATTTTCCATGCATTAAAAAAGAAGTGATAAGGAAGGACCAAACATTTGCGTTTACCTACATCAACAGAATTTGATTAATAAAATAATAGAAAATAATTTTAGCCTGTTATATGTAATATATGACATGAGTTCACATTATGAAGGACAGGGATATCATAGGTTCAATTGTTCACATATCATTTTCCCTGCAGAATTAAGAACAGAATTTGATGAGTACATAGATTTGCTTCCTGTCAGGCCAGAGTATCATCACCTCTTTTCTTTTTTTTGAGATGGAGTCTCATTCTGTAGCCCAGGCTGGAGTGCAGTGGCACAATCTCGGCTCACTGCAGCCTCTGCCTCCTAGGTCCCAGTTCAGGCAATTCTCCTGCCTCAGCCTCCTGAGTAGCTGGGATTATAGGCATACACCACCATGCCTAGCTAATTTTTATGTTTTTAGTAGAGATGGGGTTTTACCATGTTGGTCAGGCTGGTCTCGAACTCCTGACCTCGTGATCCACCCACCTCAGCCTCCCAAAGTGCTGGGATTAGGGCATGAGCCACCACACCCGGCCAGTGTATCTCCTCTTTTTTGTTTTCTTTTTTATTCTCAAAACCACAATCAGAAGAATAGTGTGTCTTCTCTTAAACAACAGTTCTATCTAGATGGAGGGGTGAGGTGAACCCCATCCCATGTCCTTGTTGTGAGATGCCATCCTGATCTCCTTACCTCAAGTCAACCTGCTCCCTTGTCCAGGAAGAACCGCCTACCCAGGCTTACACCTGGTGTGAGTGGTGGGGGTGCTACACCACTCGTTTATTTGAACTTCATTTCTGTTCTGTTTTCTTTGGTTCAGCCTACATCTCCACAGCAGACCTAGCTTCCTCCCTGCAGTAGTGCTCCCAGTTAAGGGAAATGGTGTCACTGTGCCCTGCCGCTCCTCTTTGAATGAAAGCATCTTGGTTTCCACCATCTCTGCTAGAAATGGTTATGTGCTTGGCTTTCTGTGCTGCCTGGTCGCACTCACTGACTTACACCAACAACCAGGTTGGTGACCACACAAATGCCCAAAGCAAAACTTTTTTTTTTTTTTTTTTTTTGAGACAGAGTCTTGCTCTGTCGCCCAGGCTAGAGTACAGTGGCAGGATCTCGGTTCACCGCAGCCTGTTTCCTCCTGGGTTCAAGCAATTCTTGTGCCTCAGTCTCCCTAGTAACTGGGACTACAGGCATGTGCCACCACGCCCAGCTGTTTTATATTTTTAGTAGAGATGAGGTTTCACCATATTGGCCAGGATGGTCTTAATTTCTTGACCTTGTGATCCACCTGCCTCAACCTCCCAAAGTTCTGGGATTACAGGTGTGAGCCACTGTGGCTGGCCAAAAAGCAAAACTTTTTTAAAAGAATTAAAGAGCCCCGTGAGATAAATATATGTAAGAAACAGCTTCTGTATCCAGCTAGCTTTATGCCTCACATACGTGTGTGTATGCGTGTGTGTGTGTGTGTGTGTGTGTGTGTGTGTGTGTGTGTAATCTAGAATGCTAGCATGCATGCTCCCCAACACTGCACCTTCCCCTGGTGGGGTCTGGGCAGCTGCCAAGACCTCCGGCTTATCTGATGTCAGGGATCTTGCTCAGGCCTCTCTGGGAGGCAGCGATTCACTCGGTGGTCCTGTCTACAGCAGGAGCAGTGAGCAAGTGCCAGATCATGAGTTCTGCCTCGTCTTGTTCAATCTCATAATAAAGCCTGCATGTTTTGCCTCTGCCTGTTCTTAGCTGGCCAGTCCAGTCCTGCCTGCTGTTTGTCCTGGTATTCCTGCTGCACAGTTGCTTGACAGAGCTTGAAGGCTATTGGCTCTGGACCAGGTCCTGTTCATCTGCTCCTCTCAAGCCCACACAGTAGAGACTACAAGACCCCTACTCAAAACCATTCAGGGAATTAGAACACATGGGATGCAGGAATGGCAATCACTAGCTCCACTCTGGAAGATATGTGTGGAACAAATATGGAGTCAGCCCAACCTTGCATGGTTCAAATCCTGGGATACCAGCTAGCAGCTTTGTGATTTGAACAAATCATGCAACCTCAAAGGGCCTGTTTCCTCATTTGTACCGTGGAGATGATACAGTAAAACCCCAGCATGATGTGATGAGTGGAGCAGAAGTGGTCAATCTTATAAAATGCAAGGTGCATTAGTGAGAAATGAATGTCATGACTTGGGTTTCCAGGGTGCTGGAAATGTGAGCCAAATCCTTCCCAGGCTCAGCTGTGATGTCGTGCCACCTGGGTATTGCTTACTCTAGTTTAAATATTGATGGGGACAAGTACGGGTTTTGTGGCTGACTGACGTTCCCAGGAGACAGCAGGAATTATTCCAGGGATCTCCTACTTACCAGCCACCTTGTCGTTTGGATCCAGAGAAAGGTGGCTGAGCAAATACAGAGGACATGGGGACTCACTCTCTGCTTCTCCTCTTCCCAAAAGTGAGTCGCAGTCCTCCCACTTCGCGTGCGTAGAAATTTTAGCTCATTTCCATAGAAGCTGGGGGAAGGCAAGGAACTGGGAATCAAATAACAATTACATGACATCTGGATTTGCTTTGAGGAGACTTACTTGGACTTGCTTTATTGAAGAGTCTTACTTTAACACCTATCCTATTAGTGTTGTTGTAAAGATTAAGGATGATATATGAACATGTCATAGTGCTTTGGCATATAGCATTTGCTCATTAAATGGTAATAATGTCACAAATGTTTTTAAGCACATGCTATGCCCAGGGCACTATACTGGGTGTAATAACCATAGTAGTAAATATGACATGTGCTGTTCCTTCCCTTTTGAAACACAATAGTTCAGCAGAAGTCATGCTTGGAGCAGTGCCCTGGAACCTATGAAGGTTAAGCTATCACTATTTTTTTTTTCTAAAACATCATCTTTCCCTAAATATTTACAAACACTTAAGCTCTTACATGTATATCTTGGAACAGAATATTTCACCCCCCTTCTCTAAAGCAGTGGTTCTCAAGAGGAGTTGATTTCCATCTCCCAGAGGATATTTGGTGATGTCTACAGACATTTTTTATTGTCATAAATTGTGTGTGTGTGTGCGTGTGTGTGTGTGCGTGTGTGTGTGTGCGTGTGTGTGTGTGTGTGTGTGTGTGTACTCCTGGGATCTAGTTGAGTGGAGGCCAGTGATGCTGCTAAACATTCTATAATGCCCAGGTCAGCCCCTACCACAAAGACTTACCTGACCAAAGTTTCAAGAGTCAAGGTTTAGAAACCGTGGTCTAGAAGGTACCTGCTTCATCCACGGTCATTTATTTTTTGGCTGCAAAGGGAGAGGAACCCCTTTTACTCCTAAAAATCTTAGAAAACCTGGCCTTTATATTCTGTGTTCCATGGAACTTGCCCATGATTGAGGAGAGAATGAACAAAGCCTTCCTAACTTCTGGATTCAGAAACACATTCCTCTCAGGGAAGAGAAAATTGACCTGGGAATTATTGCTTCAGGGTTTTTAGCACTCTAACATAGTAATTCTTTTGGTGAGGGTTATAGTTAACTGGTTTTCTTATATAAATATGTTGTTTAAACAAAGCTCCTGGAAAAGATCTTGCCTTCTCTGCCCTTTGAAAACCCTACCAAGATATGCAAATGAGCCAAATCATCTCCAGGTCACTGAACCCGTCTTCAGCTCATTTGGCCTTCTTTCTTTCTTTTTAAAGTGTTTTCAGAGTTTGCTTGGGCATAATTAATCCAATTTGGTCTTTGGGGCAGCCCAGATTTCCAGAGTAACTGGGTTTGGATCACAGTGTGCAGCAAAGCAATCAGATTTTGGACAAAGCAGAGGATCAGGAAGAGTGAGGCAAAATAGGATGACGTAAGGGAGGGGCGGGTGTAGCGCAGAGAGAGAGGGCGAGAGAGGACACGCAAGGAGTAGGGAACTAACCAACACCGAAAAATCAAAACCACCGAGACGGCCAGTCCTCTGCCCGGGTTCATGCGCCCTGGTTCCCCACCTCAACTCACTTCTTTGCCTCCTGCTCTGTTTCCCAGAAGCACTTCAGTGGATTCCAGCCTACTTCCTCTCTTCTACCTTCTGGGTAGAGTGGGGACTGCCTCTCTTACAGCTGGGTTCTGAAGCAGAATCCTGTCTTGTAGCAGCATTCCCCTCTGAAGGGAAGCGAGGAAGTATATGTAAAATTCATATTAGGTTGGTGCAAAAATAATTGTGGTTTTTGCCGTTAAAAAAAAAAAGGCAAAAAGCACAATTACCTTTGCACCAACCTATTAATTTTGGCATGTTTATTCACTTTATCATAGGGGATTATCAGTAAATATGTACTGTTGTTGTTAATGAGGCTTGGAGAGCCACTGGTTAGTGCCAGACACAAGATGTATGAATCGTCTCTCCACACTTTGGTTGGATGATGATTCAAACTGTGACATGAACCCTTTGAACTCTATTTTGTGGCCCATTGGCAGAACAAGCTACAACTTTTTTTGATTTTTAAATGTGCAACATCTGATCTGAAATGTGCAAAACATTTTTTTTCCATTTCAGTATTTTACTTGGAACTTGTTGCAGATATCAAATATGCTATTATAGATTCTTACTCTATTACATATATAACAATTTCTGAGGTCATCAACAGATGTTATGCCTACATGAGAAAATCACCCACAGTGGAAAGCAACAAGTTAATAAAAGTCATTTGTGGCCGGGCGCGGTGGCTCAAGCCTGTAATCCCAGCACTTTGGGAGGCCGAGGCAGGTGGATCACGAGGTCGAGAGATCGAGACCATCCTGGTCAACATGGTGAAACCCCGTCTCTACTAAAAATACAAAAAATTAGCTGGGCATGGTGGCACGTGCCTGTAATCCCAGCTACTCAGGAGGCTGAGGCAGGAGAATTGCCTGAACCCAGGAGGCGGAGGTTGCGGTGAGCCGAGATCGCGCCATTGCACTCCAGCCTGGGTAACAAGAGTGAAACTCCGTCTCAAAAAAAAAAAAAAAAAAAAAAAAAAAAAGTCATTTGTAATACCTGTGGTTAATAGAATTTTATCTGTGTTCTATGAAGCACTATTCTTTTTTTTTTTTTTTTCTTCTGAGACACAGTCTCGTTCTGTGGCCAGGCTGGAGTACAGTGGTGTGATCTTGGCTCACTACAATCTCTGCCTCCCAGATTCAAGCGATTCTCCTGCTTCAGCCTCCCAAGTAGCTGGGACTACAGGTGCAGGTCACCACACCCAACTAATTTTTGTATTTTTAGTAGAGATGGAGTTTCACCATGTTGGCCAGGATGGTCTCGACCTCTTGACCTCGTAATCCGCCTGCCTGAGTCTTCCAAAGTGCTGAGATTACAGGTGTGAGCCACCGCGCCCAGCCAACACTATTTTTTTTTTTAAATGTTGTTGCTGGTTGATGGCAAATATTCTATAGATCTTTCCTAAAAGAAACAATAATTTAATAAAACCATCCTGAAACATATT